>NW_009630738.1:1889-6541 GCF_000690535.1 Cariama cristata | reverse complement strand
AGGAATTAGCCCACTGACTCTTGATACTCCTGTGGTTTCTAGGAAGATGATGAGAAGATAATCCAGGAGATTCAGAAAGAGGCTGAAGAAGAGCAAAGGAAGAAAAATGGAGGTAAGTCATAGTCTGTACCTGTGCTTTGAGATCAAACTGAGTACGACAGGAGAGCGTAAGGTTCCCAGGTACTGACAAGTCTCTGGATCTTCACTGGATTCTTCCCACGGCCTGGCTGTTTGCAGGTTTCCCGGTGCGTTCCTGTGCCGCGCCAAGCATCGCCCAAATCTTGCTCCAGAGAGGAGTGCAAGCCATGACCCTGTTCCTTCTGGGAACCGGACTAGCTTTAAAGTGCTGTTACCTGCAGGCTTTAGCTGGGACCGTGGGGAGGCAGAAGGCTTGTGTCCAGCTCTCACTTGGCACCGGCTGTCGTGGACGCACAGACCTGTCTCCTCTCCCCTTGGCAAAGTAGCTAAAGGGCAGTGTAACCTCTGTGCTCTGTGGTGGGGGGCACAGGGGCACACAAGGGGCTGCCCCACATCCCTGCAAAAGGAGATGTTCCCCCTTTGTGGTGTGGTATTGACATGAAAGGAGCCAACCTGGAAAGCTAGTGCTGTGCTCCGTGGTGCCTGGAGCATGGAAGGGGCAAGCAGTGATGCTGTAGAGAGCATGCTTAAGGAACGTGCTGGGGATGGAGGATGCCGATTGCAAATGTAAGACCATGGACCAGGCTTGGTGAGTTTTTTTGTTTGTGGGATGACTGGTTCTTATCTCTCCTCCCTCTGCAGAGAACAGTTTCAAGCGGATCGGCCCTCCTGCAGAAAAGCCCATGGAGAAAATCCAGAGAATTGAAGTCATCCCCAGACCTGTTCCTCAGAACCTCCATCAACCCCGGATTCCCCCTTACCCCTTCGTGCACCCTCCCTTCCCGCTGCCTCCTGTCCGTCCCATGTACAATAACATCCCCCTCAACATCGGCCCTATCCCTGCCCCCTACGTCCCCCCGTTACCTAACATGAGAGTGAACTATGATTTTCCCCAGATCAACGTTCAGCTGGAGCACAACTTGCCTATGCACTTTGGCCCTCAGCCTCGACACAGGTTTTGACCTGGTTCAAACAACACTTGGCGTAGAGTCACAGCAGGGCAAAGCCACCCCGGTAACATCACCTCCCTTCCTGCTCCAGCCCCCCTCGGTTTAGCCAGCTGCAAGGGGACCTGCTCCAACTCACGCGTACCTGCACTGCACCCTTCTCTAGAGCTTTTCTGAACCTTTGCAATCACAACATTTCAACCTGTGCTGCAACAGGGCTTGGGGTTGCATTTCCAAGGAGTCTCTCCCTATGTTGGGTATCCAGATATTTTGATTTGACAAAGCCTGTTCAGGCAGCTGTTGGGAGGGAAAGCGAGACTTTGTGGAGCGCAGAGATGCAGCCGTTCCTCCGGGACTTTCCAAAAATCCTACCTTCCTGCTGGCCAGAGCAGCTGCTGCAGAGTCAAGTGAGTCTTGAGGGAAGGGAGGAGGGACTTGGCATCCGAGTAAGACCTTCAGGAACAAGGTAACGGGAGTCGACTGCCCTAGCCCTTCTGCCTGCAGAGAGGCACGAGGCTGGGGTTCCCATGTTCTCCAGTATCCCTGTAACCTGCTAGCATCTCCCAGCAGAAATAAATTGTTCAAAACCAAATCAATCTAGTGTTTTTAGCATTTCTCGCTCTGCCAGTGGAGTGAGGGGATACAGCAGCCATCTCGTTGCTGAGATCTCGGTAGGAAGCCCAGACTCAGGGCTTTAGTGAGTAGCGGAAGACTCAGGTACCCTAATTTTTGGCTGAACTGAACTTGCCCCCTTTGAAGAGCTCAAGTGTTTTGTTCCCCCAGAGGTAGGTGCCTCTTAGCTTCCAAAACGTAGCCTTTGCTTTGCTGTTCTCATCTGGCATCCCAAATCTCCCCCCCTGCTTCTGGCAGCAGTCTTCAAACAGCTGGTAGAAGCACCCGGAGCCTAAGCTGTGCTCTTCATTGCAAAAACTGCTTGAGCAAATACCCGGTAAGATGTGTGAACAGTGGTGTGTGATGTGTGCTGTGGCAGAAGAATTAGGAACTACCCCTGTAGTTGTGGACACAGGCGCTGGTGAGCTGGGAGCCCCCTTAGCCAAACCCCCTGCAACCAAACGGGCAGCTGTAGCCTTGTGCTGCAGGAAGCTGGCTGCTTCCACAGCACTTAATAACTTCTGAAAATGTGTGTTTCAGCTTAATTGCCTTTGGAAAACCGCGGTAAAAGCCAAACGTGAGTACTGCTGGGCTTAGGAAGCGAGGGTTTAGGAAAAACAAAACTTCCTTGTAAGAAGCAGGGGCTGTAGTTGCTGGGCTGCGGGAGGAGCGTTGGCACGGAGCCCTTTCCCCACAGCCCTTGGCTGTGCTGTCTGGTGCAGGCCCCTCGTAGAGAAGAAAATGGTTGCAGTGGAAAAAAAAAAAAAACTCCTTCCAGAAATGCTGGGCTAGCTTTTAGCAGCCCAGTTGTGCTGTCGTTCCCTGAGTGGTCTGGTCTGGGCTGCATCCTGCTCTGTCCTGCTGGGAACCCGCTGGGTGCACTTCCCCTCCTGTTATTCCCCCCTGGAATCTGAGCATCCAGCTGTCTTTTAATTTTATTTGTTCTTTTCAGGTAAAACTCCCTGCCTTCACCTCGCAGCTTTTGCCAAACCCTTGCTTGCAGCTCTGTAATTGCTCCTGGCACAGCATCTCCTCGGGCGTGCAGCGAGCGGTGGGCACGGGGCTGTCGGTGGGATGCTCCCGGAGAGAGGCAGCCTCCACTGTGGCCCAGGACAGCATCTAGGGACCATTTTTCCCAGGAGGATCTCCCAGAGGGGACTTTTGTGCTTTTCGGAGGCAAGTCAGCAATTTTTCCCCTCTTGGGCACTGCGTAGGGGTTGAATGTACCCTGCGGAGTGCTCTGTTCCAGCTCCTCAGTGCCACGGTCTCTCTGGCATTAATAACCAAGTGGGTATTCCCTTGCTGCTATCATTTGCTTTTTTATTATTATTTTTTAAACTTATTTCTGGAAGTAGTCTGGGGGCTGCCAGAGCTTATCGCTTGCTGCTCAGTGGGGTTTTAGCCAGGTTTAAATCCCACCTTGCACCGAGTGATTCCTGCAGTAGTCAGGAGCAGGCTGTGCCGATGGATTTGGGAAGGGCTGTGTTCACGGTGTTGGCAGGTGGCAAGAAAATGGACCGAGGGCAGCAGAAGTGTGGGTGGCTTCCCCTTACAGAAGGCAATCCTTGGGTTTTAATAGCCAAGATCTTGTGGGCTCAAGGGCCGGCTTGGATGAGCCCTCCAGGCTTTCCAAAGCCGGCGCCTTTCTCCAGCAGGGCGGTCATGGTTGTCCCCCAGCACCTGCCTGTGCAAAGCGGGGTCGGGCAGCCGGGACACAGCTCGAACCGGTGGCCCAAACTAGGATGGAAACGCAATGTGTGGCACGGCGTTACGTGGCTGGGAGCACCAGCAAAAAATGATGGTCTAATCCGCATCCTGGTGCGTGGCCAGAGATGCGTGGGCGTCAAGAACTAAGCCTTGGCAGGGGGAAGCGTGGAGATGGAGCGAGAGGGATGGAGAAGCGTCAGGCAGAGGTGGCCAGGGGAGGTCAGTGTCCGTGGTCCGTCCTCCCGCTTAGGATGTGAGCGTCTTCCGCTGCCGTGGTGCAGCGGGTCACGGTCCTGGAGGAGCCCGGTAGAGGTAGGGGGAGAGGATCGCTGTCCCCGCGTCCCCTGCAAAACCATGAGCTTATTTCTGTCTGAGAAATGGGTGCTTGGTCTGTGATGGGGAGGTGCACGGCGCCCAGCGGCCCCACGCGATGGGCTTAGCCGCCCAGCCAGCCTTGGGGCGATGCTGGGCTCCTGGTGCTGCTCTGTCCCCAAGGAAACCCCCATTTCACCGAAAATTACTCCGCAGCCAAAGTGCGTGGCTGCTCCTCCCCTCTAACCTGAGAGACCTCAAGTTGTGGTTTCTGATAGCGCTTGGATCTTCGTTGATTTATTAAAAAAAAAAAAAAGAAAAGAAAAAAAAAAGGCAAACCAAAACTTACTGCACAACCACCAGAGCAATCCGTGATCTGGTCTCTAACTCCTGCACCCCGTTTTCCCTCCCGCCCCGCCGTCCTTGAAACGATTTCTCCTTTAAAAGGCGACAGGGAGGTTGCTGTGCCCGGGCTGATCCCCTAACAGGTACTTCTTACGGTTACTTGCAGTGTCCCATTTTACTTGCCTTAAAGGTGGAGAGAGAAACTTAGTATTTGCACTTAGCAAAAACATTATATTAAAAGAAAGAAACCCTGTAAAGATGTGCATGTTCTGCAACTTTGTATAACAATAGCTGAAAATAAATAGGTGGTTTATTAAAAAAAAAAAAAAACACACACAAAAAACAAACAAAAAACAAAACCAAAAAATATTTTTCTTTACCTTCTGGTAGTAAACCATTCTAATATTCTGTGTGTAAAAAGTTCCTGTATTATATTGTAATTTGAATTTTTGTAAATAAATTTGTGCACTCTGGCTTTTACCTCTGTGCTTTTGTTACAGCCGAAACATCGTCCTTCCATCCCGACTGCGCCCGCTTGATGCTGGGGCTCATGCACAGGCAGGTGCAGGCACGGCTGGCTTGCCCGGTCCT
>NW_009630738.1:1166-1870 GCF_000690535.1 Cariama cristata | reverse complement strand
AGTTACAAGGCAAAACCCATTTGACCCTCCTGGAAAAGCTTAATACGTTCCACATGCTCCCGATGAAAAAAAAAAAAACTGGACGGGATAGAAAATGGTTTCCAGTCACTCCTTTAAATGGAAACCAGGATGTGTGCGTCGTGGGGGGAAAGGATGGGGGGGCCTTTCCCCTCTTGCGGGAGCGATGGTGAATGCAGAATCCGGCCTTAGAAGCAAAAGGAAATGTGTGTTGGCGACTGGGGGAGAGGGGAAGGGCGAGGGTCTGCTGCCGTGCAGCGGCTCCGGAGCCCCTTCCCGGCAGCCCATGGCTGCGATGGTGAACCTCCCTCCTCCGCAGGCCGGGTGTCACGGGCACGGCTGGGTGTCACGGTGGGTGTCACGGGCACGGCCGGGTGTCACGGCGGGTGTCACGGCCGGGTTTGCTCGCACACGTGCAGATGTCTCTGGGGATGCGAGCGTGTAGCGATCGGAGCTGCTCAGCATTTCCTGCGCGGTCTTAATTCTGCCCTGTTCCTAGGAAGGAATGAACATCCTTCCTTCCTTCGGCCCTTGCTGCGGTGCTTAAACCCCGGGCAGCCCCCCCTTTCCCAAACCTTGCTTTTACCAAACCGGCTTTAGATTTTAAAGGCCAAGGAGGAGCCCATCAGTGACACGCAGGTGCCAAGCCAGGCTGCAGGAGATGAAGGGCACCGGAGGGGCTGGCT
>NW_009630738.1:273-973 GCF_000690535.1 Cariama cristata | reverse complement strand
CCCATTGTTTGGGCTGGGCTGCAGCGGATGGGCTTCCCGCCTCCTTCCCATCCTTAGGGGTTTGGGTTTTTTTTTATCTTCCCCTTCTCCCTGTCACTGAGCAGAGGAGGAGGGGGCTTATTGCTGACCCCCACCATGCCATGCACCCGAAACCAACACCCCATTGCTCTTCCCTCCCGGCAGCTGCCTCCCCCTCCGGGCTATTGTATGGAGGGGGAAATATCTGAGCCACGGGGAGGAAAAAGCAGCTTCTTCGCAGCACTGCCAGGCTGAAGGGAGGCACGGCTTCGCTCCCGGCTGCAAGGGCAGGAGAGCTGGTTTGCAGGAGGAGGTGGTTTGCTGGTGGATCTCCATCTACAAGTCGCCCAGCCTCGATGACACCGGTGGGCTCGGGGGGCTTAGGGCTGCTCCGAGCATCTCGAGAGGTGACCCAGCCTCCAGCCAGCTTTGGCTTTAAGCCTGCTCGGTGAAGATGAGCCTGTTGGTCACCATTCCCTTCCCACCACCTCGTCTGAGCCCTTTAGAGCCAGCTCAAGCTTTGTGAAGCAATTTGGCTCCCAAAGGCTCCGCCACCCCAAATGCCCCGTGCTCGGACTCGTCCCTCTCATTCAAAGGCTGTTGCAGCCCCAGCCGCGCTCGCCCTGACAGACCACACACCACCGCTCGTATCCGAATGCAGGTTTTATTTTTTTATTCATCT
>NW_009630738.1:0-211 GCF_000690535.1 Cariama cristata | reverse complement strand
AAAAAAAAACCAAACCCAAAACGATCAAACCCAAAACTTAACTTTTCAGAGTGAGATGTTTTCAGAGAGTCACGACACCCGGTAAGAGGAGACAGGAGAGATGTTGACCTAGTGTCACACGGAAGAAGCTGGAGCAGGCATTACATGGTTCGAACTGCGATGGGGGACGGGGAGGAGGTGACACGGGGTGGGGGGGTTGAAGGCCAGCGAA
>NW_009630737.1:14352-20094 GCF_000690535.1 Cariama cristata | reverse complement strand
ATAAATATAAATATAAATATAAATATAAACCCAAGCCCTTTCTTTAAGCACCCTTCTCTGTTTGTTTCACAGACTCAGATTTCAATCTTTTCCTTTGAAAATGGGCATGTTCATGAGACAGTACAATCTCAACACAATTTCCTGGGCTGGGTAGACACATTATACAAGACATGTTCACTGAGAGTCACAGAAACTGTCAGGTCTCTGAGTCCCTACAGAACAAGTCCTCAAGGTGAGAGACAAGGCACACCTGGCTGGATAGGTATGTGCAGAAGCCTATAGTGCAGTGTCTTGTACATACCTGTAATAAAAGAGATGTTGTGGTTTCCATGGCTACTAAAGCAGCGGCTTCCCCTTAACATATACAGATAAGTTGATGCAAAAAGAAGGAAGGAAGGGAAAGAAAAGGAAAAGGTGTGCACTGATTACTTTGCCCTTTGAGACCATGCAAGTAGGTCTCAATTCGTCAACAGCCAGCAGAGCACTGATTTTTTAGCAGTAGCACCTAGGAGGATTTCACTTACTGACATGCCTGTCGAAAAAGTTAGAGAGCTCCCTGTTTTGGAGATGGGCACATTAACATCCAGGGACAAGTATGTGATTTGATCTTTCTTATAAAAGTGGTAGAAACAATTTCCAAGGCTGCTTTATCTGTTATTGCCCAGTTTCTTTGAAGTCTCTCCATCAGTTCCCAGCAGTGAGCTTGGACTGGCTGCATGAGCAGCATCTAGCATAAGACCCCGCTTTCCATGCCATACCACTCTTTGAAAGGCAACTTTCTCAGCTGCTAAAGTATGATCGGAGAGAGGTGTACTGACAGCAGTCCTCAGAGCAGAGACCAGCTGTAATCCCAGGATGTAAAGAACATCAAGCTGGTTTCATCCGGAGACCCAACTTTTATGCAAATGTCACTTGGAGACATGGCAGATCCCTGTGAGCTTGGGTTCACTTGCTGACACAGTACAAGGCCAAGTCTGCTTAGGCTTTGCAGGCTCTCTTGGCGAGGAGCTCTTCTCACTGTGCAGCTGTTGCAGACAACCTCTGTAGCTCCCATGCAAGACCTTAAGCCGCACGGTGACTCCTTCTGCGTCACTTCTCCCTTCAGAAATGCGATTGAGGAAAAATGTTGAAAACCCCATCCTCTTAGGTCTCAGCCATCCCGCCACACTGGTCAGCTTCCCAAAAAAGTGCCAGTGGGGGTTCCCAAGTGCCCTCCTGCGGGGCTGGTTCCCGGGAGGCAGGGTGTTTCTCTTGTATAATGAGGTGCCTTTGCCCCGTCCTGACTGGGGGACCTCGAAAGGACTAGCTTGAGCTCATATTTACCCACTCAGTGGACATGTGTGGTCTTTATAGTTATCATTTCATGTTCTCTGCCTCGGACCTTGACATTTCTCAGGAGCCTGCCCGTGAGCTGGGGCAGCTGTTGCTCTGCGAGGCAGAGTGGGTACGGTGGGACGGGACATGCTCGCCCACCGTGACCTTACTCCAGAGCTTGGTCTGCCAGTGCCCTTCATCTAAAACCAAAGCCTGTGACTGCCCTTCTTTCATGCCTGAGCTTCATTTGTGGGGAGAATGGAAAGGGGATACGATAATTCTTTTAAACACCCAAGAGGGAAAAGAGCTATTTAAGCGCAAAGCCTAAGGACAAATGGGCTATGAATAAAACAAGTCTGGAAACTAGGAAGTCCCTAATCACCAGAGAAAGAAGACGTCAAGGGGAGAACAGTCTAACGAGTTTTAAATGGACATTGACCACTTTGTGACAGAGATTGAATGACACGGTCCTGGGTTTGATGACCAAAGATGTCCTTTTGCAGCCTCTGTCCCTAAATAACAGGCACCCAGGCAAGGAATCCATGGCCTGGGAAAGAAGTGACTTAGCAAGGTCCAAGTTCTCCTTTTTTTTTTCTCTCCTTTGCACATTGGGATTTACCTACATATATGAGACAAAAACCTTGCCTGAGGAAATAGAGCGAGCAGCAACAGCGCAGAACTCAATTCCCGGGGGTGGCCGCGGAGCAGGCAGTCCCTCCTCCCCTCCCCGTGCCCCGGGACGACCAGCGCTCCCTCCTAAGCAGTGCTGATGGTGCTCATTCCTGAGCACTCTCTGGCACAGCTTTGGTGAAGGCCAGCTGCCGTACATGATACCTCCTTTTTCTGGGAACCCGTCCGGTCCTGGCAGGAGACGGACCGCCATCAGCTAGCAGACCTCTGACCCCTCGAACCCTGCGCAAAGAGGGCTGTGTATTTTTAAAGCTTTCCTCAGTTCTTATTTCTCTCTGCTCACTCCTCGGGTAAAAGGCCTTTCTTGTCTAAGGGACCCCTCCATTCCCCCAGGGCCCCCCCCCTGCTGATCCTTCCCACGGATGCTCTCGCCTGCAGCACTCTGGACTCTGTGGGGTTTCACAGGCACTGGCTCACACCCACTCGGTCAGAAACTCAAGAAATCTGGCTTGTTCCTGGGAGCTGGAGGCGTAGGAATGACATAGGCAATGGTTTGTGGAGGTGAATAGGCTGAATATCAAGCATGCTTTCCTCCTCCAGCATCTACTGAAAGGAGACAGCTTGTGCCCTGCATGGGCTTCACAGCAGCATCCAGCCTTCAGTTTCAAAGCAGCTTCTCTGAGGTCAGAAAGACAACAAGACAGCGATAGCCTCAGTTCTGTCGAGGACAGCCCCCAGATTGTACCTCTGGTCTCCGTTTTGTTGAAGAGGAGCTTAGCAGGGTGGCCCCTGGGCACCGTCCCAGACCCCACAACCTGGGTCAGCACATGCACGCCCGCACACACGCGTGCACGCACGCCCCGGGCTGTCCTGGGCGTGCAAGCTGCCCAGCTGAATCGGCAAAACATCTGTGATGCAGTGCCAGAGAGGACTGGCCAGGAGCAGTGGCAGGTGGCCCCTGCACCCATGGGTGCTCGGTGGCACGGGCATTGGCCCCTGGCTGGGGAGGCTGTGCTTTGGCTTACAGCTCGCTAAAATTAGGGATGCCCAGTGCAGATAAAAATACAGCCCTAACTATGTGAAACCTTTAGGGAGGCAGCCAAAGAGCACATCGTATGTCTGACCGGGCTGAGCGGCTGCGCTGCAATTAAAGCCCCGGGGCGGCGTTCTTGGAGCATTACCTGTGAAAGCCACCTCCGCAGGAGTGACCTTTGGGTATTCCATATTTGGGGACTTGCCTTTTAGTCTGAGGAGTAGCAACCCCCTGGGAGGGCAGGTTCAGCAATAAACAGCCTCTCCAGGCAGCTCAGGTGGTGGAAAAGGGCAGGAAAGTGGGACCAATGTGCTCTCCCTCAGTTCCCCCTTGCCAGCAGGGTGGCTTCTCTAGTGGCAGCTGCTCAGCAGGCTTTTGCTCCTTCTCTTTGATCACCACGACTCTTCAGCACCCCTAATTCACCAGCCTGAATTATGCAAGAACCCAAAATGTTACTAGTGGGGTATGCAAGGGGATGCTAGAGGAGACAGCACAGCATTAGGAAGGAGAGATAACCCTCTCTGCTCTCCAACAAAGTGCCTATCAGCTCAAACAACAAAGAAGGCGACTGTAGCATGAAGGCATGAGTCCTGCATAAGGATTCAAAGCTTTAGGAGAAATAGCCTAGACTTTTTGCCATCTCCTCCTGCTGTTTCTGAAAATGAAAACTTAACATTTTGGGATACAAATCCCTCATCATTACATCAAGCTGGTTCTGACTATCAACATAAACTGCAGCTCTAAAGAGAGTAGCAGAGAAACAGCAGAAATTGCTTGAGGGACGTTCCCTCATCATCTCCTGTTGCTCTCCTCCTTGGACTGCTTGAGTTTTGTTCTTCCACTGCTGCCAGCTAGGGAAACAGAAAGCTCCCCAAGCTTAAGAGAAGTTTACTCACGGTGGCTATCACAGAGACCCAAATGTCCCCAGTGCCCTGCCTCCCAGCCTGAGCGGCTGGGGAAGATGAGCTCTACTGTCTGTGGGAGCTCCAGGCAGGTGCTAGAGAAGTGGGAAGAAAATCCAGGCCAGAAAGCCATAATGTCACTCCACAATGAAAACTGACCATGCTGCGACATCCACCCCTCCCACCCCCATTTGTAATCCTCTCTGCAGGATTTTGTCTGCCATTTAGCAGCAAAACTGACACCAAATGCAGGGTTTGGCACCATCAGTGTTATCTGCAGCTGGAATAGGAGCATGGTCAGGCAGCTGGTGACACTTCTGCTGCTCTGTACCTTAGGACTTCAGAATGACCCAGTGGGACTTCTTAAATCTCCTAAAAGCTTCCTAGCATCACACCTAGGGGCAGACAGGTAGCGAAGCTGAGGTGTTCTGGCAGGGTGTTGTTTCTTTCCATCCCCATTATTCAGATTGCCTGTAACTGTTGACACCATCCAAGATGAGGTGGTGCTTGCTTACTTGGTGGTACTCAAGCTTCACTTTGGGCTGGCACCTCTCACACATCCCAGAGAGTCATGCACTCCCTCAGGCTTACCCAAATTCAAGTATGGCTATTACCTGAGGGAAGTGGGAGAAAGGAGGGGTGATCCCAAACTCATACCTCCTTTTCCCAAGGCTGCACAGGACACAGCCTGTGATCCTGAGGCTAGAAAGTGTGCATTGCAAAAGCTTCATGCCCATGAGAGGAAGTATGCAAAATGTGCGTGGGATACGAGCTTACAAGCTACTGGGACCTTTGCTTATGCTCTCAGCCAGCTCTGCCTGCCCAAAGCTCCTGTTATACTTTCGGGACTACATGACCAGTAAGGTCCAGTTCTTCCAGTGCAGCTTCTCCCCTCCATCTCCCCACGCAGTTGTTGAAGCTAAATTACTAGCTATAGAGGCTGACACAAAGGCAAGGGCTCTGGCTGGGTAAGACTTCAAGGGATATGAATTTAAAGGGAGCAGGAGGAGGAGGAGGAGGAGGGGCTGTATTCTTACATTACAGCTGCCTCTGTCCCAAGGTCCTGAGCCAAGAGGATTGTCAAGATTAGAAACATTATCTACATTCAAATCCCACTAGCATTATGGAATCAGAAAATACTGTAAGGGGATATATAAATGCTTGATACTGTAATGAGCAGGGGGCAACTAGCCAAGCTCCTCTGCCTCTGGCATACTCTATATTTTGCTGCCTTATGGGGTTCAAATATAGGTGTGGGAACACGTCCTCACCTAAGCACTGGTCAGACTTACCTGCTGCAGTGGAAAGCAGGGAAAGCAAGGGCAGGAGCAGTGTTCAGCCCCTGCATAACTAGCACTTGAAAAAGCCACCATAAGTACTGATGCCCTGCAAAGGTCTCCTGCCTCCAGGCTTTAGAGTGCCCAAGAATCTCACGTTGCATAAAGATTTCCAGGGTGCAAGACCCCAGTGCCCTGCGGATGGGCACAGGCTGTACCGCTCACCTCATTATCTCATTCGCATGAAAGTCCCAGTGAAGCAGGCAGCCTGCCCGCCTAGCTCTCAGCTCCGTCCTCATGGGCACACGCTCACGCTGTACACACACGCTTTCCTACATACGTAGACTGTTGCACATCTCTCGGGATGAGCGTCTTCAGAGAAAGATCTCCAAACACTTGTACCCACAGTACATACACCTCCTAGAGACAGTCTCCCTAGACACCGTCACACAAGCCCTGTCACACCAACAGGCACACCTCCAGCTTTACTGTGACCACTTTTACCTCCTGAGCCCTAGTGAAGTGCACACTCCCACAGTCTCACACAAACAGGCTTTCATCCCATTACTTTTGTTTTCTTGACATG
>NW_009630737.1:7331-14321 GCF_000690535.1 Cariama cristata | reverse complement strand
CAGCAAGCTCCCGTGCTCACAGCTACATGGCTGCACCCACATTCCCCTGAAGAGCTACCTTGCGTACACTGTGTGCTGACATACATTACTCGTGATCAATGCCTCCTCTCTTGCAAACATCCCCGTTCATGTCCAACCACTTGTCTGTAGCAAGTGTTGCAGCTTTTCTGCATGTTTCTGAGCTTCTTCAAACACCTCCAAGAAAACCTAACCATCTTCTGTGTGCAGGGGTCAAGAACTATTAGGCTTAAACTGCCTTGACTTTGTCTGGCACATGGCTAACATAGCTGTAAGTAAGTAGCTAGATCAAGTATGGACTGGACTGGACATGACTGAACAGTCTTGTTCCCTTGGGCTTTCTGTGTTTTACCTCTGGTCATTGTGCAGCCACAGCCTGAAGCGCCGACTTTGAGGAACCTCTTGCTGGTCTACACAACTACCAACAAGTGGTGACATGCTGACAAAGTCCCCAAAAGCTGATGACCCTACAGTCTCCATCTCTTTGTCCAGTGAAGGCAGATCTCCACCATGAGGAACAGAAAACAGTTTCTCTCACCACTGCCCGCTTGCAGATGTCTAGGGATTTCACACGAGGTCTCCATCTCTCCCTGCATTATTGGGTACCAGCTGCTCTCAGGTGCTGTAATGTGGACAGCTGTGGCCTGAGCCAGGTGATGGGCTGCCAGACCAGTCAGACCAGTGCTCAGATGCCTTGTCAATGGGTGTGCAAACACAGACCAGTGCTCTGCCCGGTTCAGGCAGTATCCATTGTAAGCACAAGCCCTGAACGTGCAGCCTCACCTTTATTTCAAAGCAGTGGCAGAGAGCAAGGAAAGAGTAGTGGGATCGCCTGTTTCCTGCATAACATGAGCACCCCTTTTGCCTCACATGGTAGCATTTCCCTCTCAAGACAACAGGCCAGGTAGCTGCAGGGGGATCAAGGTTGCAGTGATGCTGTGGTGGTTGGTGGAGAATATGTCCTTCTGGAGGGCTTTGAGATAGGCCTGGGGATGCTTATTTGGTGGATGGGAGAAGATAACCATGTTCTCTGTCTCTCCCCTTCACCCAAGCAAGGTCCCCTAGCCCTGATTAACCAGGGTGCCTGCCATCATCCCCCAGGATTTCAGGGAAGGGTTCGGCACTCCCAGCATGGGGAGCTGGCCGGCCTCATGACACCCCGATGCTCAGGCAAGGGGGCTGTCCCACCACTTTTGGTCCCCGATGCCTTTAATTGTAGCTCGCTCTCGCAGCGGCCGGGCACAGGCAGAGGCTATTTATAGCGGGGGAGCAAAGGGGCTGCGCGGCTGCAGGGTGACATTCGAACTGGCTTTGAGGCTGGAGGAGGCTGCCAAAATGGGCCCTGGGGGAGGTTGTTTCTCATAAATCATCCCGCCATCTCTCTGGTCATGGCTTTTCTTCTGCCCCCCTCCAACCTCCCACCACTGAGCACAGGCAGCTGTGCCCTAATAGGGATATTCCTGTCCCGGAGGCCCCCAACCCCTCATCCCCATCATCCTCCCCCAACATTCAGCAGGTTATGATGGGGGACAGCAAGAAGACCATTGGCATCAGAGGCATTTGAGGAGCGGGGAGGGAGAGGGAGGAGGAGGGGGCTCTTACAGCTGCTTGGTGGTCTCAGAGCATCATTACCGCCTTGTAGGGTCTCTGGCGTGCTTGTGGTGGGGCCAAGTCTGTCATCTGGTGAGTAAGGGGGCTCATTTCCCAGGGTTACTGCACCTCTATGGAGCCCATCTGGAATTCACAGGGTCTCACCCGGGGCCGCTCCCACCACAGAGCACTTGCAGAGCGTCTCTCCTTTCCTCACATATCTATTTTCACAAAACAGGCAGGAACTCGATATCTTCAAGAGGCCCCTTCATCAAAAATGGTGGGAACAGGAGGCAGTGGTTTTGCAAAGCTGCAAGGAGGTAAACGCAAGCATGGCTGCGATTAGATTCGTTTCTTCAGAAGAAGGGACCAGGAACTGGGAGGTTACTGAAGCCTGGATAGGAGACATGACTTAAAAGCATTTCATAGGAGAAGGGACCGCTTTTGCAAAGCCAGGAGCCCCCCTGCTTTATTTTGCTGAGAGCCTGCTTTGGCCACCCCATCACACGTACGAAGGAGTCATGATGCTGCAGTGCCCTGCATCCCCTCCAGTTTGCAGCCACTGCTGTCTGGCACCACGCACTTCCAGGGATAAAACATCCACAGGGCCCACATATCATGTTGCCCCGCAGGAGGCCACTGAGGCACAATGGAGCAGGCAGCTTTTGCTTTGTGTTGGTGGCACAGGTCTTTCTCCCAGCCATGTTGACTATTTTGGTGTCCCCAGTTCAGCTGGGAGCTCTCTCCCGATGTCCGAGTGTCAAACAGCTGTTAACAGCATGTGGTATTGCCAACAAACTCGGTGCTGTGACACAGTGGGAAGAAACTGAACCCTTGTGACATCCAGGCAGCATTATCTCAGCAAGGGGACAGCATGTGATGCACCCCACCCATTGGTGCTGTCCAAAAGCAGAATATGGGTCACTTGTGTCTGTCGTGCCATGCTAGCAGGGCACGATGCCCTTTAGCTACCCTGCGGTGTTAATGCTACTAACGTTGGGCACTCTGGTTTCTCCCACAGCTGGCAGCTCAGGTCCTGGAGCCCAGGAGCATTGGCTTCGGGATGGTGGACTCCAAGAAGGATGCCAAACTAGCCAAAAAGTTAGGTGAGTCCCATGTTTGATACCTCTGGAATAGCTTGGAGAGAGTGCAGGAGTGATGCCCAATGGCCAGCCCCATAGAGGACAGCCAAATCCTTGTCACCAGGATGGGGAAGGTGATGGTGGCAATTGTACACTGCCCACCCCAATATGGGCAGGATCAAGTGGGGGTACAAGGATGAGAGGCAAAAGCCAAGACCCTTCCAGCAAAAAGCTTCCTGGTTGAGAGTGCCAAACCAAAATCAAACCAAGTGAAAAAGAAAACCAATTAATGGCATCGCGATGACAGGTGGAAGTTCACAGCTTGCTGAACAGAAACTGTAAATAGGTGCTATGGAGTAACTCCATGCTCTTCCTACACAGAGATGGGTCTGACACAGTGGCGCAGAATCAAATCCTACACAGGCTCCCAAATCACATAGGCCCCCAAATGTCACCAGCCCCATGGCAGGGGGACCCCCGGCCGCTAATGCAGGAGCTACAGCCTTGCAGTGGTTTGGCAGCCAGGTGCCAACCCTTCTGACTTGTTCCCCAGAGCAAAAGAGGAAACCTGCTGTAAAGGTGAACGGCTGCTGCATTACCCACCCCTGGAAATAGCTGCCTTCCAGGGACTGGCAATCCCTTCATATTTTAGCCCACAAAGCAATATGGAAATACTATGGCATATAAATATAACAGCACACAAATATATACCACTAGGCTTAAGGTCAGAGACTGTTAAATCATATCAGAATGTATACCAGACTGTAATTTTCTTTCCTAAATTAAAGGCTGTGTGTGCTGGAAGCTAAACTAAAGCCGAGAGCTTCTGCCTCTCCAAGAAGGAAAACCCAACCAACCGCCTTGGACTGTGGTACCCTGCCATCACACATTACGGGAGCTCAGAGCTGCTGATTTTGGAGTCTCCACCGAGATGCAGTGGCACTCAGTCCTCAGTTCAGTGATATATCATTCAAATCTGCCAGCCTGCCATCTGCGGCATCTCTACCAAAGGTTTCTAAACCTTTTGCCAAGGCTAGCTAAGACTCAGATAGTTAGAAGCTCGCTTCAGCTTTCAGGTCACTGTTTATGTTCACATAGTTCAGCCTTCTCCGGGCAGAGAGCACAACTCGCATCAAAATCCATTTTCCATCTAGTGACAGGTTGTTAAAATTTGGAATGTCAGTTAGAGCCCAGTATTATTTAGTGCAAGATAGACAGCCAAGCTAAAACAAGTTCCTGGTACAGAATTTTTCCAGCTGAGGCCAAACTGTGACCTGGATGAAAACTTCAGCATTTGAGAAGAAGCTAGCACAAGTTCTGGCTGAGGTCTGTCCCTCGTGCCGTGAAACATCAGTCAGGAGATTGCTCAGGTTGTTTCTACCTTGACCAACACAGTGAATTGTCAATTGCATTTTCCCAAGAGGCATTGGTAGAATAACAAGCAAGATACTCTGTAGTAAAAATGCTTTTAGTGATGCGTTGACCACATTATGTTTCCTGTCTCCTTCTTTCAGGTTTGGTTGAAGAGGGAAGTCTCTATGTATTTAAGGAGGAGCGGTTGATTGAATTTGATGGGGAACTGGCCACGGATGTCTTGGTGGAATTCCTCTTGGATGTAAGCACAGATAAGCTCAGAGCTAGATAAAGCCCCTCAGAGAAGACCTTGCAAATACTCACTCCGCTAAAAACACAGGTTTATCTTTATTTGAAATTCCATCCCTGTTTGCTACACACTGGTAGAGATGACATTTGCCAGCTTCCCAAATACTTTTCTGACCATGAGTTCCCATGAAAGCTGGTACCTTTATATGCCAGCAACCACTTATATTTTAAAGACATTCTCCTCTCTTTCCTGTTTATGGAGTATTTGATTGGAAGCAAGCAAGAACCCCACATAACTAACTGCTAGTCACCCACCTCAGTTAGCAAGCTGGTGTGCAAACACTTTGCCATTTGCAAACTCTTCCTCTCTTTTTTTTTTTTTTTTAATAACAGTTATTTAAAAAAAAAATCCAAGAAGCAGCATTCTCATAAAGAAACTAAAAAGAGCTCAATTCATTGAAAAAGGTATATGTTGGAAAGTATTTGCCCATTTCTAGACAGAACCGCAGTATAGTGTACTACTGCCTCTTCAGCGAACTTACCGAATTGCACTGCCATTAGTTAGAGAAGATCAAGGCCCTAGGACTTAGTGCTCTCGAGTCATTTTGTGCACGGGCACAACTATGTACTCACTTTCGCACCTAAATGCAAAGGAGATGCTGACTCCCTCATCAACACGTCGTCCTTCTCTTTCTTTACATTTTATTCCTAGGAAAGGCAACAGCCCAAAAAACATTTTGCAGCAGCTTGGCTTTCCTCTGAAATGAGGCTCCCTTTATGAGCAGCCATGCAATAAGGTAGATAAAGGAGGGAAGGCGAGCAGCAGAGCCGGCAGGATTTGTTTCCCAGGGTGGCAGGTTGCCTAAATGATTACCTGGGGTGCAGGAGTGCCGGTGAGGAGAGGCATGTCCAGGGAAGAGAAACAGCTCCCTAGGACCTTAGCTCTCCTATAGCAATGTCTGTGACTGCATGCATCAGGTATTGTGGCCAAAACACATGCAAGTAACTTCAGGGACAGAAACGGGCATCTGTCCCACCCAGGAGGGCCACAGACAGGGCAGGGCCGTGCTGTGACCCCGGCAGCGGTGGGATCCCTGGTTCCCATGGCTCAGGCCACTATAGCAGCAAGGAGCTGCACAGGCTGCTGTGGGCAGAGTGGAGGCACGGCCTCACGCCGGAGCATCACTCGCAAGGAGTGCGGCGTAAGATGCTTTGGGAGGTCTGGCTTGCTGTGCTCTGTGGTGTGCTGCTGAAAAGTCATGTTCTGTGAACAAAGGAAGAGAGCAAGTCTTTCTGTTTGTGTGTTTTCCACTCAAGAGGGAAAATACCCAGCAAAGTAGGGAAATAAAACCAAACACGTATGGTGTCTCTGCAGCCTGATCTCAAAGGAAAACAAGCCCAGAGATTCTCTGCTCCTCTGTAGGCCGTACAGTGGCCTGCATGTATTTTTTTTTTTCCTAGTGAAACCACACCTGATTTACACCAATATTGCTTGGTGAAATAATCAGACTGAATCTTTTCACCAGCAGTGGTTAGTTAAGAAAACAGAAACAAAGTTTGGATCAACAACAGGCTGAAGCAGCAGATAGGTCTTCCAAGTTCCTCATCAACACTGTGACGCATCTGGGGCCAAAGCATGGGTTTAATGCATTCTGCATAGGAGGATCAGCCAGGAAAATTCACATCGAGACTTTCCACTGCTCCAAAACACTGTTTGGACACCCTCTAGCATGCTGATTTCAGTGTTTTCCAAAAGCAAGGTCTTTGCAATGACCTCTTCCAGCAAATGACACTTCAAAACAAATATATCCATCATTCACAGAAGCTCACAGTCCCGATACCAGCCCCTTTCAACTGCTCTCCCTTCTTTTCAGCCTCGCTAAAGCCAGCTGCAATCGCTACCCTTTCTCTCTCATCACAGCAGGTCCCTCAGCACTCATTTGGGTTACCCAGACCTCTCTCAGCTTCCCTCTTGATGCTTCAACCTATGCAGTGAACCTGCTAACGGCTCCCTCTGAAGGTGACCTGCATCTCTCAGTTCCTCACATTAAGGCAGTGAGCATCAAGTAGGGTTTCCAGCAGCAGAGAAATTGGGTGACCTCTTTCTCCCCACTAAGGCCCCTAGTGACACACCCTGTCAGGCATAGGTCGGTGCTGCGAATCGTTGCGTTATCAAATGCATTTGTCATGGCAGCTGCTAGAAGACCCTGTGGAGATCATAAACAACAAGCTGGAGCTTCAGGCCTTTGACCAAATCGACGAGGAAATCAAACTTATCGGTTACTTCAAAGGAGAAGACTCTGAACGTAAGATGAATATGTTCTTCATGGGGCTTGGAGCCTGGCTTGGGGGCTCTGGGGGTTGGGCCTTTGTTCTTCTGCATGAACATTAAGGGTGTTAGCGGTATGTGGCAGACTGTGACAGTGCCAAAGTTACTGGAAGATGAGGTGGGGTTGCAGGCAAGTTTCTGCTGTTGCCATGCATAAGCCCATTCCCACATCATCTGCAGTGACCCTTCTGCAAGGTGTCTGCTGGCGAGAGAAGGGGGTGATAATCCAGGGGCTCCTGAAGTACAGTAAGTCTACCTCACCCCAAATCAGCTGAGGTTACACTTACACTGGGTGAGCACCTAAAAGGAACAAAGCTCCCCCTCTTGTGAGCAGTGAGCCCAAAAGTTCAAAGAAAGAGGGAGGGAGGC
>NW_009630737.1:0-7300 GCF_000690535.1 Cariama cristata | reverse complement strand
GAAAGAGGGGGACACAAATTAAATACTAACTTGGCAAACATACAGCGGCAGTAAGCAGGAGACCTTAGGGCAGCCCAGCAGAGGCACTGACCTGTTTCTCCTTGCTGAACCCCAGGACTGAGAAGGGCCTGGTCCCATGCCCTCAGGGATGGGCAACTCAGGGACTATTCCATGCAAAACCATCAGCTTTCACAAGTCTTGAGAAACCCTCACCTGGGACTCTCCCCGGCAAGCCCCAGCAGCCTCCTCTGCCAGCCCCCAGTGCTCCCCCTGCTCTCTGGGCGATGCTGGCAGTGTGCACCCCACACTCGCAAGGCTTGCCCTTAGCAAAAAGACAAGTATTCTTAGCTGAATAAGCAGTGTATCACCAGGTGTGCTGCACCACCACAGCCGATCCACCCCTCCCTTCAGCTTTCTCATCCGCTCAAAATGGGCTGCAGGGCAGCTTAGGCAGGGCTGTGCCCCTAATGCTGTTCAGTAATATGTATTTTGAAGAAAGGTGGGAAATACCTGCTGTAAGGAGCTTCCACCAGGCTGAGAGCATCCTTCCTGACCCCAGCTGAGGACCTGATACCAGTAACAGTAAAAATGTACCTTGTTTCTGTCCCCTCCTCCTGCAGCAGCAGGAGTGTACCTAATCATGCTTTAGGGAATGGCAGCAGTCATTAATGCTGGAGAAACTCCATGTATTTCCAGGCTGAACTACTGCTCATGCAAGAGGGCAGCTGCAAACATCCTTATCATCAGGTTGGAGTTTTAACCCCTGGACCTGCTTCACAGGACTGCTGATTTCAGCCCCAGTTAAGCATGGCATGCCGGGATCTGTAGTTTTCCTGAGCCTGTGGGGCTGCACAACATGTGTCCTGCTCGCTACACATAAAATGGTCCTCGTTTGTAAACCCTGGAAGGGTGGAAGAAACGTAGTGCTGTCATCTGATGTATTTTGCAATCATTTATATTTGTTCTTCCCTGGTGCCTTCTGTGCTGATCAGAGTGTGCTCAGCTGTCTGTGAAATATTTTGTTCATTCCCCCTTTCTCCTTCCAGATTACAAGGCATTTGAAGAAGCCGCTGAACACTTCCAGCCGTACATCAAGTTCTTTGCCACCTTCGACAAAGGGGTAAGCATCCACAGACCTCCATGGGAGCTCACAGACCCCACCACCTGTTTTCCAGAAGCTCAGGATGTTCCCAGATTTAATATCTGGCTCCAGCTTCTCGTTTTCAGTGTTTCTGTAACTTACGGTATTGGTGTCCGCATTTGGATTTGGCCCTGTTGCAAGATAAAAGGTCCTGATCTGGGTTTGGAAACCAGCTCCATCAGGTTTGCGAGACCTTGACTCTGGCCTTGCTCTGCCCCAGTCCTTGACACCGGTCATGTAGAGAGCATCAGTGGTTTTTTAACCAAGGAAAGATCCATTCATATTTTGTTGGCCACCCCTAATAGTGCAGGCTCCAAGAGAGAGCAAGCACCTTGACCTCAGCTCTGCCATGGGCAGAGACTCTGGGTAGGCAAGGAGGCACCTCAGGCTCACTCACCTCTGACCATCTGCACTGCAACAGGTTGCCAAGAAGCTAGGTCTGAAGATGAACGAGGTGGACTTCTATGAACCATTTATGGATGAGCCTGTTCACATCCCTGATAAGCCTTACACAGAAGAGGAGCTGGTTGAATTTGTGAAGGAGCACAAAAGGTACATAGCATACAGGACACTCCTGGCCATGGGAAGCGGGTAAAGGTGTCTGTCATCGCAGACTTGCCCCTCTAGGGCATCCCCCCTCAGAAAAAATTAGGATGACGATCACCTTTTGGTGATTTGCTGACCCAGTTTTGAGATTTTGGCTGGTCTTTTCCTACCCTCAGGGGTGCAAGTATCTGTGCCGCAATCAGAGCCCACCACCATGGTGTTGTGACAACATAGCTTCCCTCCTCCTCCTCCCTGGTTAGTCCTCCCTCAAAGAGCAAGGAGGCTTGCAGGCAGTGGAGAGCAGAAACCTTGCCCTGCTTTCCCATGCTTTTAATTTAGGTCTGTACAGAAGATTATCTTCTCCAAGGCGTCTCAAGCCAAATCCAAATTCTCTCCAGACCTCTCTTTCCCCAAAACAGCTTCACTAAAGGGTATATCCCTCTCCTGATGTCAGATATGTCTGTAGGCAGGCTCTGAGCTCAGACCAAGCTCAGAGGAACCGCGATGGACTGAGAGGCTCCTGCCAACCTGAAAGCCACTGCTGTTATGGCTGTGTTGGGCCCCATGTGGCAATGGTGCTGAGCACCTACAGCGTTTGATCAACTCAGCAGGAGCTGTGGATGCTCCATGCTTTTTTGCAATCATGTTTATTGCACAATTGTTTAGGAACTCGGCTACCAACAGTCTGGAAGTGACTGGAAAGGCTGATCCCATGTAAAAGCACAGGGTTAAATATAAGGGCACAACTACTTATAAGGTGCTGTACTTTTACATCCTTAAGAATACAGCACAGGATAGTCACATAGGCTATCTGCTGCTCCTGCAACTGTATTTCCCAGCAGACATTCAAGGGATCAGAAAAGAGTTCAAGAAAAGCAGGGCCATCAATATAGTCAGGGGACCCCAAATCGGGCTGAGCTAGAGGTTTGTGTTCACACACAAATGGTTTAGAGACAGGAGATCATCTCTGCAATCTGCGAGTCACCAGACTTGGAAACAGATCTCTGCTTTTTCTGAAATATGAAGGGGTCCTCTGTCTCCCATGTACTCACAGGTCACTTTTCTGACCTCCTGGACTTCCTGACCTCAGTTCTTCCCATCTTTTTTTTCCCCAAGCTGTTTCTGTCAAGCAGCAGTGTCAGGAGGCTGTGGAACTCCCCTCAAGTCTTACATATTTCAAGATGCTATGCGGTGCTTGGTAGGAGAGAGGGGTGGGCCATGGGTTTTGCAAGTGCCAAGGCTCAGAAGGGAATCAAGAGGATTCTCATGAAATTGGATGCCTGAAATCCCAAACTTGCCAAGGCGCTGCCATGGCAGGGCAAAAACCCTGGGGTGACAGTGATAGGTTCCCAGCAGTTAATCCTGAGTCTGTAAGAGCAGAAGTCCTTCCTCCTGCCTTGCCACCAGTAAAGGACCTAAAGCCAAATGCTGGAAGTGGAATTAGTCGGACAGGGAGATGATCAGTAGAGAAAAAACTAAGTGTCCTCAGCAGCTGCCCCGTGTTGTTCCCTGTAGACGACTCAGCAGGATCTTCTGCTCTGCAGGAAGGTGTAGAGGACCGCTCGCCTCCTCCTCCTCACACAGCAGACTTTCTCACTTCAGCCCAGCCGGCAGGCATGGGCTGTCCCTCCGCTGAGGTGCACAGCCCCACTGCCACCTCTCCATTCCCCAGAAGGAGACCATGCACCCCCTCCTTCTCGGTAATTGTGGTGTAGTGACATGGGGGCTGAATTCTGCTCCCTCTTACTCACCTAAACCACGCTTACCCCGCTCCCTCCAGCATAGGGAAGTAACCAGACTAAGTCTTGAGCAACTCTGCAGCAACCAGTACATGTGGGTGTGATCAAATCCTTCCCACTGAGTCTCCTTTCTCCAAGAGCTGTCCCCAGAGAACGGCTAGGGAAAGCATCTTGAAAGCCAGGACAAGTATACAGAAGTCCATAATATGCATTCACCTGATATAACCTCCAGTTTCTGACAATCAGCAACAAGGAGACTTGCTGGGTCAAAAATTGTATCCTGATCTTGTGCTTAGTGGCTATTTCTTCAATTTCTATAGTTGTTTTTTACCTCATTTCTATTTCAATGCTGAAAGTATTCAATTGTAATGAGTTCAGCAGCTGAATTATGCATTGCATCAAAAGAGCATTTCTATTTGTTCAGTTTATATCTGCTACCTAATAATTTCACTGTGCACCTACTAGCTCTTGTGTTAAGAGGAACAATGACTAGCCCTTCCCTGTTTCACTTTTTTTTATCATTCCCAGTTTTTTAGACCCCTTGCCAAATCCCTCTTCTGTCACCTCTTTTACAAGATAAAGAGTTCTTACCTATTTAATCTCCACCAAACAGAGGTCATTCCATACCGTCATTCACCACTGCCATGTTTCCATATCCCTTTTTCAGTTGTTCCATATCATTTCTGTGATGGGACAACCAGAACCACACATGCACTCACTGTGGAGGTGCACAGTGTAGCTGTCTATTGCCATAACGGCATGATGTGTTTTACTCCTTAGTCGTTTCCCAACTGTTGTAACCACCCTTTTGCCTTTGGAGCTGATGCTTTCTCAATTTGTGACACCTGGACCCCTTTCCTGAGAGGCAATAATTAATTATAACTAATTTAGAACCCATTGTTGCACCTGCATAATCAGGGCTGGTTTTCTGCAAGTGTATTACTTCCTATATGTTTATCTATCATGCAGGCACTCAAGTCTCAGGAGATCCCTCTGTATCTCCTCTTAGTCAGGCCTATGTTGGTTATCGAAGAATCGGATATGAGAAGCAAACACTGCCATATTCCTATTTCCCATTTTTATCAGATTATGTGAGAATATGTTATGCATATGATCATGCCAAAGCATATGCTATGAATCTTAATTGGTTAATTCCCTCTGTCGTGAAAACTGACCATCCATCTCCACCCTTCATCTTCCAATGTCATTAATCCACAGGAGGACCCCTCCTCTGATCTAACTGCAGCTCAGTTTCTCCAAGAGCCTTTAGTAAGGGACTTTTCCCAATGGTCCTCTGAAGGCAACGCACCGCATTGACCAGCATACCTTCACCCACTCGTTGACTTGCTCTGGGAACTCCAGCAGATCCATGGCCATGACTTTCCTCTTAAAGGACACCTGTCTCTTGTGCTATCACATCATATTCCTTCAAATGTCTGTTAACTCTACTTTTGCTGCTAGCATTGTGCCCATAAGGAAGTTGCCTTTCCAGATCTGTGGCTCCCCAGGTCCTTTCGCAACCTTTAAAAAATGCTCCTTGTTTCCACTGCTCTGGTAGTGAGGCAAACCAAGGCGACAGGTTACACATCTCATTGATGCCACCCAGTTCTGACAACATGCTGTCACTTCCTTTACCAATCTGTTCTAGGACCTCATCGGCTGACACTTCTTTTTGCAACAGGTCCTGGGGCTGGTCAGCCAGGAGACCCTCTCTGATGGGGGAGCCTCCCTGGACACCTGATGCCATGGTGAGCAGAGGTGCAAAGGATTACCTGTGCCTGTCTGCTATGGCCTTGTGTTCCTCGGGTGCCCCTTTCACACCCCAGTCACCTCTCAGCCTGCCAGGCTCCCTGACAGGCTTCCTGCTATGAACGGGTCTGAAAATATTTACTATTCATTTTTTTTTGTACTTTATGAACTACTTCTCAAAAAAAAAAAAAATTTGACTTGGCCAGTCTTATGGTTTAAATTTTCTTGCCAGTGGTTATTAGGATCTAAATTTTCTTCCCCGAGGTTATTCTGTCTTCTTTGCTTCAGCAGAGTTTGAAAGGATTTTTGTGGTGGAATTATGCTGGGGTAAAAATCCCATTAGGAATGTGCCAGGGATTGCAAGACAAAAGTGAATGGGTCACTTCGTGCTCTCAGCACAGACAGAACAAAATGCCATGTGTGGGACTAATTCACCAGCACATCCCAGCACAGAGAGGCGTCTCATCTTCCCAAGCACAAATAGTGGCTGCAATGACTCCAGTGGGGGCAAGGGCAGGGTTTTATCACCATAAATAAAAGTATAAATTGACCTACTGTGCCCTCATGCTTGCATTCAAAGTGTGGTGGCCAACGGCACTGACTCCAGCCAACAACCAAACATGCCACGGTGACCTTTTCTGTGATGCTGGCAGCATCTTGTGTGACAGTGCTGGACACGTCCTCAAAGATCTTTTCTGTCTTCCTTTCAGGGCCACCTTGCGGAAGCTGCGCCCAGAGGACATGTTTGAGACGTGGGTAAGCATGTGTGGGTAGGAAGCCTTGCATCCCCTGCTAGCTTCCAACAAGAAACCACTGCTCAAGAACTCCAGCCTCTGGCTGGGCAAAACATTATCTTTCCTTCCTTGCAAAGCCACTTTCCCTCCTTTGGGAAGAAGGGAAAGCCTTGGCAATGATGTCCAGTGCCTGAGTTCTAATGATGTGCTCAACTCTTTGCTCAACAGTGGTGGACAGCTGAGCTGGGTCCCATTTGCTCCACAAAGAGAAGAGGGAAAGCTCCCCAAGTGTGCCAGGCGGGTGTTGAGCTTCTGCAGCGGCCTAGATATAGCTATGGAGAGCAACCTTCCCAAGGATGCTCTGTCTCTTCTAACGGGCATCAGGGCTAGGGGTGGGGGGGCCTGCTCACTCTTCAGTACGGAGATTGTACTGAACAGATGACTCATGGAAATTGTACCAGAGCAGTTGTACAATTCAAAATGCAAGCGAGGGAACGCAGCTCAGTTAATTATATAGAGTACAGAGCAAACTGTGCATTGATTACACTTCTCACGGTGTGAGCAAGCTGCAAGTCAGCAATTGTGAAGAACTAACCAGTGGTTTGGCACCAGTCACACACAGAGGACTCTCCTGGTCTGCAAGGGTGGGGAAGAGAGGAAGGGTGAAATGAAAGGAAAATTGTATATAACAAATTATCCTTTTGCTGTGAATGAGTATGATGTTAATAGCCAGTCAGGGACTTTCAAGTGCCAGCTGAATGCTGAAAAACAAAGCTGAACAAGTGCTTTACAGATGCTAAGGAAGATGTAGTCATTCCTCCAAAAAGCTCAGCACATTTATAACAGCATTCAGTTGCCTCCTTGCTTGGCTGTGTAACATGAAACGCTGCAGGACTCCAAAGCATTAAAAACCTTGGGAGTCTTTAATACAACAAGGCAAGACGTAATAAAACTGAACCAGGAGTTATGAGTCACTTAGGCACGATAGCTTTTCATTTTGTTTTGAAATACGGATTCTGTATAGAAGATAGCTTCCTAGATCCACTGAAGTCCCTCAAAGTTTTTTCATGGGGCTTCAGTGGGACCCAAATTTCACATGCAGCGGTTTTGCTTTCATACTGAATACATTCTAAAATAACCTCAGGAAAAGTGTGAATTGTCAGAGGTGGGAGGTTTACTTTACCAGCAGCCTGGGAATACAGAGCTTGCCTCCACTATGAGCAGGGGACTCGTACCTACAGGAGACAACGGGCTGGATTCTGATCTCACCGTGAGTTCAGAACATCCTGAATGCCTTCACTGGAGTTACTCCAGTCTTGTTTGCTGCCTTGGAGATCAGAATAGAGCTATATTATATAACTGTATATATGATTATATATCACATACATATA
>NW_009630736.1:41416-42147 GCF_000690535.1 Cariama cristata | reverse complement strand
TGGCTCATGTGCTGCTAGCCATGAGCCCTGGGCGAGCTGCCATGCTCTGAGGCTGCGTGTTATGGTCCCGGGGGGGTTTAATTGTACCTCCCTGTGCTCTTGGCCGTGCCTGAGCGCGGTGGCCGGGAAGCCGAGCAGCGCTGGAGACCTTAAATAACACCAGAGCATCCTCGCCATCCTGGCCCCAGGCCTCCCGCCAGCCTCCCAGGAGGATTGGTTTGGGTTTTGTGTTTTGTGTTTTTTTTTTTTTCCCTTCTGTGTGTGTGAATAAATTAAAACTTCCGAAACAAACCATCCGACCGCCCCGATCCTCTAAGGCAAAACAAACTCTGCTTGGCTCGGATGGCGATGGCACGTGGCTGTGTTTGCTCCTTGCCAGGCTTGCCCGAAACAATCTGGCAAACCTGTCTTTCTCGGGTTTTTGGGTTGTTTCCTGATGTTTTGAGGCTCGGGAGGTGATAGGGAGCTTCGTGTTTGGACTGGAAGCCTTTCTTGCCAGCTGGGGCAGGAGCAGTGCAGGTAACCGTGTCCCAGCGGCAGGCAGGGTGCTGGCCGCGGCACAGTGAGGTTGTAGCCGCGAGCACTTTTGGTTTTACACTTTATCTTTATTGCAGTTTTCTCCTGCCCTGTTGGGAAAGGCGCAATGCACCTTATCTGGCTGCCTCCTGGCAGCACAACCTGTTCCCGGCGAGGGGAGAGGTGGATGGGCCGTGCCAGCAGCCCCACAGCAC
>NW_009630736.1:39714-40900 GCF_000690535.1 Cariama cristata | reverse complement strand
AAGGAGCACCCACGGGTGCCAGGCAGGATGCCATGGAGCTGCCCCTGCAGCACTCTCCTGTTAATGGTTAATGTGACCGGGCAGTGGCAGTGGCACGGGCTCCCCCGGAGCTATCAGCACTGCCATCGGCTCTGGGAACAGACTGTACCTTGTTGCCACTGTTTGTTTGCATCCCGGCTGCTCTGCCATGGCCACCAGCTCTGCCACTGCCCCGTGACACCCAGCTCCCACCCAGGCTGTCCCCCAGCCACCTCAATGGTGGCTTTGTGGGTGACAGTGTCACCTGGAGTGCCCCTGCTCGACCTGAGATGAGGCTGGGACCGGCTGTGGCAGCACCCAGTGCCCTCCAGCATGGCACATCCCAGTCGGATACTCCCTTGAAGGATGTGGGGTGGCAGGAGCAGATGAGGATCCCTCTTCTCCCCACCTCCTCCCCCCCCTTTTTAATCCCCTCAGCACCCCAACCAGGCAAGGGGGTTGCTGTGCCTCTTGGCCACCATTTCTGGGAGGCAAAAAGCATTCGCGGAAAGGCAGCATCTCCCACGGAGTCTTGTGCCAGCTCCAAATGATGCCCGATGGAGCTTTTGGAGGTTATTTTGGGGGTTGATGGATCCTGCCTTGTATCGCTGCAGGGCTCTGGGCTGTCCTGGTGCCTCGCCAGGCCTGCGGTTTTACCTGCACCTTGCATCACAGAGGCACTCGTGGCAATGGGGTTGCAGATAAGGGAGTGTTTTCCTCCTCCCGTTTATGTGCGATAGAGAGAAAACAGCAGCTCCGCGACCTGCAAATGCTGCAGGGCAAGGTCACATCCCAGCAGGTTGGGAGCTGGAGAGGGGTGACGAGCCAGGGTGGTCCTGAGGAAGGGACTGATGCTGGGGCTGGGGGGGGGTTAGTCCCTGGGGATGGAAAGGCAGAGCTAAGGGGTCCCTGCGGGCTGGGGACCCGGTGCCGGTCCCCAGCCACCTCAGGGCTCCTCTTGGCTCTTGCAGGCTGCGACTCGGGCTTCGGGCAGGCAACGGCACAGCACTTGGATGCCATGGGCTTTCGGGTGTTTGCCAGCGTGCTGGACCCCGAGAGTCCCGGTGCCCAGGAGCTGCGCAGGAGCTGCTCCCCAAGGCTGACACTGCTGCAGATGGACCTGACCAAGCCAGAGGACATCCAGCGCGTCCTGCAGCACATCCAGGCC
>NW_009630736.1:38149-39622 GCF_000690535.1 Cariama cristata | reverse complement strand
GCCAAGCCTCCATGCGCCCTCCACGCCATGGGCTGCATCCCTGCGAACACTTGTGCCGACAACCTCTGCTAACGGGGCTTGTCTCAGGGCACCCCGTAATTCCCCTGCAGAACCCCCATGAGCCAGGGAGCAGCTGGGATCCCTGGCCGGGGGGGGGGTCTCCCATTTGGGTCACCTCTCTCAGCATCCTGTTCCCACAGGGCTCTGGGGCCTGGTGAACAACGCCGGCTTCAACGACACCATTGCCGATGCCGAGCTCTCTCCGCTGGGCAAGTTTCGCACTTGCATGGAAGTGAACTTCTTTGGCTCGCTGGAGCTCACCAAGGGGCTCCTGCCCCTGCTCCGCTCTGCCGGTGGTCGCATCGTCACTGTGAGCAGCCCCGCGGGTGAGCAGCCTGCCCTCAGCATGACCCACCAGCCCCCCCCCCCGAGGCTGGGTGCGGGTCGAGCATCCCCATGGTCCAGCACAGCTCCCACCCTATCCCCGGGCACCTCCACTTCCCCAGCCAGCTGCATCAGACTGGCACCAGACACCCTAAAATAAGCCAGCAGTATTGCTTAGCCCCACAGCGGGCACCCAGAAACAGGGAGCCATGGGACCCCAGCCCAGCTGCCACATGCCTCTATCAGGAATGACAACCCCAAGCTTTGGCTGGCCATGGAGGGGAAAACCAGCCTCCTCTCCACCCCTCCCCTTTTGCTTTTTCCCCATAAAACACCTTACGTTGAAGCAAATTCCAGTGGCTTTCTCAGCAAAACAAAACCTAAACTCTTTCCTTGTGCAGGGGCCGGGAGCGCAGCCCTACGCAAGCCCTCCCAGTCCCTGCCTGCCCCCAGCTACGCAGGCAGCTGCCCGAGAGCCCCTGCTCACTCATCCTTTTGCTCCTGCAAGGTGATCTGCCCTTCCCCTGCCTGGCAGCTTACGGGGCCTCGAAGGCAGCCCTCAGCCTGCTCATGGACACCTTCCGCAGCGAGCTCCAGCCCTGGGGTGTCAAAGTCAGCCTCGTCCTGCCTGGCTACTACAAAACAGGTAAGAGGGTCGGTGCTCACTTGCTGCCTGCACCCACAAGCAAAAGGCAGGTACCCCCAGGGAGGCAGGAGCAGCCAGTGATGCAGGATGCAGCTCTGGAGCATTCCCAGCCACCTCCCTGGGGATGGTGACCATCCTGTGGCCTTTGGGCTCCGGTTGGTGAGGGGCAGGGTCAGGATCAAGCCCCACCAGCAGATTCTCTGCCACGGGGGCTGGCCAAACCAGCTCAGCCACGTTTATGCTAGCACCATCCCCTCCACAGGCAGGGTCTGAGACCTCTGGTCCAGTCCCAGGCTACCAAGAGCTACCGTGGTGCTCCCACCACGCTTCCCCCTCAGTAGCTCTCTCCCAGGGTTTCAGCAAGACCTTCCTAGGAGGGGCTGGGAGGCGACTGGGGGCTGCTGGTACCCATGCCAGGGGGGCTGGAGGTGGTGGGGGGGGGG
>NW_009630736.1:27268-38044 GCF_000690535.1 Cariama cristata | reverse complement strand
TACAGGCCTACGGCGAGGACTACGTGGAGGAGATCAACCGCCAGTTCATCCAGTTCATGAAGGTGGCGGTGGAGGACCTGAGCGCGGTGGTGAACAGCATCACGGACGGGCTCCTGGCTGCCAACCCAGCCGTGCGCTACTACCCAGGGCAGGGCCTTGGGCTCATGTATTTCATACACCGCTACCTGCCCTATTTTGTTCGAGACTTGTTCTTGAAAGGATTCTTCATCAACCCCAAGCTGCCCCGAGCGCTGCGGCGAGAGGACCACAAGACGAAGAAGGCCTGACCTCAGCCTGCATGTGGTCACGGGGCAGGAGCGAGCCTTCTCCTGGGATTTCCAGGCACACCAGCTCCCGAGTATGTGCACAGCCACCGGCATCGCCCTCCTGCACCATGGGGAAACAATCAGCACTAGACCTTAAAAACCAAATTGCTTTCCAAAATCAGGCAGATCTATTTTCTATTATGCGAGAATCAACATTTTCTAGAGACGTTGTTTTTGTATTTTTTCTAACCGTGTATCCTCCAAGGGGGCCACCCCTGCCTGACTCAGTGGCTCTGCACCACGGGCTGGGATGTACTTCGGGCATTTCTCAGCTACCTGACATCTTCCTCACTGCACTTGTCTCCATCACCTCTTGGCTGGGTCAGGCCTGGGATCCTGTGGCCGCCGCCATGCCAGACCCCTGACTTCCTGCCCTTCACCTCCCTCCCGGCCATTCATTCCCCCCCCCACGTGCTCCCGGCGAGCGCAGGAGCCAAGGCCAGGCTGCCAGTGCCACAGAGCTCTTCAGGAGATGAACTATGTGATTGTCACTTTTTAAATAAATCTGTTCTTGATATGCCACAAGGCTCTGGCAGTCTCCTTCTGCGATGCTTGGTCAGGGATGCCCTGCCTGCGGGCAGAGCCAAGCTGGGTCACAGCTGGCACCGCACCGAGCACCGTGGCAGGAGCCTTGCATGGGGCAGAAAAGGGATCAGCCTGCCAGGAAGAGCTTGCGACCCGCTCCCCGCTACCACCCACCCCTACCCCAAAGGCTTCCTTTTGCTTTGTTCCGACTCCATGGCCCTGCTGAGGTGAGGATGGAAAGGGTGACACTGCCACACCTAGAGAGCCCCGTACAGGAGGACAAGCCATGCAGCTCCCAAAGCGGACAGCTCACTCCCCTAAATCTGCATGACCTCCTGGGCACCCATCAGCACCCACAGACCAGGCAGCACCTGTGGCTTAGGCTGCAGTGAGTGCCCAGGGCCCCAAGGGGTTGTACGACCGCCCTTCCTGCGGTAGAAACAAGTGTTTCAAGTCATGCAGGAGTCACACCAGGCTCCACTACCACAAATACCAGGGCTGAGAGGTCCCATGGCTGATGGAGGCTCCGCATGGGGACACGGGAGCAGTTGCCCAAGTACGCAGGAAGAGCACAGTGCAGTAGGCAGATATTTATTGGTGTAGAGAGGAAGGGATCACGGGATAACAAACACTGCAGAGGTGACCACAGCACAGGCTGGGACAGAGCCGCTCCCCATCGATCCCTCCCAGCAGCAGCTTCTCTGCTGCCACAGGGCATTTCCCAAACCTCGAGCACAAGTGGGACATGGAGCAGGCAGGCGCAGGGCTGCCACGCCACACCCAGGGCTAACCGCAGATGGGCAGGGCCTGGGCCACCTCTGCCAACAACTGCCCTCCACACTCATCAGGGTGCCCAAGTGGAGCCAGACCCAAGGGCTGCTCTGCCCAAGGGCCAGCCGTGCCCGTATGGCTCCACAGCAGTGTCAGCCCAGACCCCCTGCGCAGGGGAGGGGGCTGTGCCAGCCTGGATGTCTGCCCTGGGGTGGTACAGGGGTTCAGCACCATCCACCGAGCCAAAAGGAGCCCTGACTCTTGCATGGTTGCAACAGTAAACTCCAAGTCGTGGGTCTTCAGGGGCAGACAGAGCTCAGCCAGCTTTCAAGCAGGAGGGAGACTGATGAGGCAGCAAGGCTGCAGTAGTGCAAATGCTGCTGGGGTAGGGAGGAGCGTGCTCCACAAACACTCTGGCTCTGCCCTCATGTTCCCACAGGCTCCATCTCGGTCCTGGCCAGGGCTGCTCAGTCTCTCCCGGGTCACGGTTAACTACAGGGGGATGCAGGGATGCACAGCAGCACGGGCTACGCTACAACTTACACTCAAACTAAATCTCACAGGAACAACACTGACTAGGAGGCGTGCAGAGCACTGACAGAGAGGACCTCCAGCCGCAGCAGACCTGATGTGTTCCTCTGCAGCGGTGGGAAGCCCTTGGAAGCAGCAACTCCCCCACTGATGCTTGCTCTACGAGCTTAAGCGCATACAGCAGATTAGTACAGTAACAGCGGGACTATTAGGTACACAACAGGAGGTGTCCCTCCTGCTACACGGGGCCAAGCCTGTGCCACTGATCCCTCCGGATGCCCCACAGCACACACACAACTCAAACGTCAGCTTGTGAATAATTTAACTAGCAACTGTACAGTTTCCTCATCTGAACCAGTTCCACAGACAGGACATCCCTGGAGTTTGTGCAAGGAATAACTCAGGGAGTTAAGACAGGGGTCCCTCCAGACTCCAGGGACAGGATGGTCGGACAGGAGCAAAGCAGGGTTAGAAGATGGGAATGTAGTTGTCAATCTTGGTCCTGTGCCGCTGGGCGATGCACTCTGCAATCCACACAATGTTGCGACACTCCTGCTCCTTCAGCTTCACAAAGGCGTAAAAGACTCCAAAGTGGAACTGGTTGAGGAAGGCCAGCTTGTTCAGCTTCACCTGGCAAAAGCCCAGAGGAGGACATGTCACTTGTCCACCTCAGACAGGAAGAGCTGGTCAAGGCAAGCGTGGAACAGCCTTGGAGGTCCCATGACCTGCCCAGCAGGCTGGAAGGCTCAGCACAGGTACCCTGCTCTGCATCTCTCTAGGTCCTCTGGACAGCTCTAACCTACATCACGTGGCTCAGGACAGGCTCTCACCTTCGCACCTCAAATCCTGTGTTCAGTTCTGGGCCCCTCACTGTAAGAAAGACCTTGAGGTGCTGGAGTGTGTCCAAAGAAGGGCAATGAAGGTAGTGAAGGGTCTGGAGCACAAGTCTGATGGGGAGCGGCTGAGGGAGCTGGGGGTGTTCAGCCTGGAGAAGAGGAGGCTGAGGGGAGACCTGATCGCTCTCTACAATGACCCAAAAGGAGGGTGTAGCCAGGTGGGGGTCAGTCTCTTCTCCCACGTTAACAAGCAACAGGACAAGATGAAATGGTCCCAAGTTGCACCAGGGGAGGTTTAGATTGGATATTAGGAAAAATTTCTTCACCAAAAGGGTTGTCAAGCACTGGAACAGGCTGCCCAGGGAGGTGGTGGAGTTGTCATTCCTGGAGGTGTTTAAAAGGTGTGTAGATGTGGTGCTTAGGGACATGGTTTAGTGGTGGTCTTGGCCATGCTAGGTTTATGGTTGGACTTGATGATCTTAAAGGTCCTTTCTAACATAAATGATTCTATGATATAAAGGGGGAAATATTTATAACCGTCAGGTACTGTGAAAATCCTCCTTTCCCACGTAATTACACTCTGGTTTTGCTATTGATGGACCAAATATCCACCAGCAGCCCCAAACGTGCCTCCTACACTGCTCTCATCTGTCTGGGTGAAAACATGGACTAAGCACCATGCTGGGTCCCCGTTCCCTCACTGGAGCAGAGGGCTAGCATCCTTCTCCTTCCTCCATACTCTGTTCCTCCACAGGGCAGCAGATAAGCCTGCTGCTACTCTGAGCTTTGCAAATGGCACAGGTAGGCACATGCCGAGAAGCGTCTCGGGGCTCACTCACCTCATGCTCAAAGAACCTGTCTTCAAGGGTCTTGTCTCCAGGGTTGCTGCCAGCCCCTTCAAATAGCAGTTTGTACTCCTGTGGGAAGACATTACAAGAGGATATACCCAAACCCCAAGGCCCTCTAAGTTTAGCAGTGTTTGGGGGCCCCATACATCAGATGGACACCACAGCCACCATGTCAGGTCACCAGAGGACACAGAGAAGCCAGGAGTCTGCCCTGGGCACACATGAATGTTGGCAATGGATGCTGCCGAGGCTGCACTGCACACACATCGGCTGAAGCCAATTCCCAGAAAGGCAGAGAAAGCCTTTATTTCATCTGTGAACTTGTCCAGCCAGAGATCCTACCCCTTCTCTGAAATGTGCAGTTCTCAAAGCTGTATCATCACTTTGAGCCTGCAGGGAGGATGCATCAGGTACAGACTGGAGTCTTTGGGCCAGGCCACTGTGCCCACAAACATAGGCATATGCCCTGGTTGCTTCAGTAAGGTGACACCGAGCTGACTCCAAGCAGGTCCCCAGCCATGCACAAGAGCAGTTTAAGGAACCCAGACACATCCAAACATGTCCTCCCAGGTCAGCATCTCCCCTGTGACTGAACCAGAGCTCAGAGAGACCCACTAAGGCTGGAGATGCAGCACACTGCTTCTTGCTGGAGACACACTTCCACCCTCAACCTGCCAGAGACAGTCATTGCTGCTACACCAGTACCTCAAGGGTTTGGTGGTGGGGGCAGTCCCCACACCCTGGGACGGGCCGCGTAGGGCACACCCAGTCTCCCAATCACCACTGCAAGGACAGCCATGACTAACACACCAACGGCAGCCCAGGCAAGTCAACTCCGTCTTGGCCAAGCAGAGCACAGGACCAACAGTGGTAGCAGAAGACAGGCATCCCTCTCCCCAGACTGTCAATCCACAAGTTCTCCCAGATCCCCGAGAAGCTCTGATCCAGAGCAGGTCCTTGCACCAGTTCCCATAGCCCTCACCCCAAAGCACTCACAGGGTAGTAGTCAGCAACGTTTTTGACTTGTTCGTAGTCATCTGCTCTGGCCAGCTGAGCCAGGCCCTCAGGGTACAGCTTGCCACAGTGCGGGAACAGCTTTGCTCGGTCCTCCTTGGACAGCTCAGTACCAAATGAGTTAATGGTGATAATGAAGGCCCTCCGGTCAGCTTCATTTTCGTTTCACCTTGGGATGCAGCAACTTTGCCGGCAGGTACCGACGCTGCTTTGAACAGAGCCACATCAGAGGGCAGCATGAGCAAGCTGCCTGGGATGCATACAGCTACCCGGTGTTCAACCAGGGCAGGCTACACCTGTAGGTTCCCAGTATGCCCAGTAGCTGATGCCCGGGGAGCAGTCAGGTGAGAAAATCCCCATCCTGGGCACAAGCCGAATCACTGAGCAGAACCCTGCCCAGGTCAAGGAGTCTCTCTCGCCTACCACCCCCGAGCCCTGCACATCCCACAGCTAGCCTTGGCATGGGGACAGGCCGTGAACTGAACAGCTTTGGTTGTTCTCCTGTTCGTTATCCACATCAGAGGATGAAGATGTGGCCACAAAGGCAATAGATGTGTCAGCCTCTGGCAAGATCAGGACTAGGGAACCAAACCTGTCCAAAGCCATGTGCAGGCAGTGTTTTCCTAGGTCTCCCAGTGAGCAGGCAGAGGGTGCGTGGGGATGCTGAAGAATATTTTGAGCACCTTTAATGCTGGCAGGCAAGCTGGGCCTGAGCACAGAGTAATAAATATCGCTACGGGGGTTTCCAGACCTACCTCCAGGATCGGGCACATGGCATCTGCCGTGGTACCTCCCAGCACCTTGCAGAATTTGTAGAAGGACTCCAGGTAAGCCTGGAAGAGAGAGGGCAGATGAGCACTCCTTCTATACAGCTTCATCTACTGCCCCACAGGGCCATTCAGCAGAGGACGGACAGCAAGCAGGGATGCTCCCAGATGCTTTGTAACACAGCACAGGCACTCTCACCCCACGTGAACTTGGATGCCAAGCCCACACAAGGGACAGCGCTTTCCCAGGAGCTGGGGACACGAAGGGTTGTGGTTGGGTTTGTTCAAGTGACTGCATGAGGTTACTGCAGGCAAGATCCCCAGGCAGCAAGGTTAAAGCCTATTTTGCTCCTTTGAGTCGTCTAACTCCAAGCATTTACTGAAGTCTCATGTGGTTTCCTGACCCTGCTCTGGCCTCCACAAACATGCCAAGCCACACAACTAAAGCTGCAAGACCTACGCTCAGAAAGTACCGCTGTGTAAGCAGAGTCAAAAGATGAGACAGGACATCTGTGAAGGAAACTAGCCATTCTCTGTAATTCTCTTTTCACACTGCAGCCGCTTGGTCTCCATCCCAACTGGAGCACTGCGGAAAGCATATAAGGCTAGGCATAGCTACGCTGCCTCCAGGAAACGTAATCCTTTGTGGAGATGTACTGTAATCCAGCTGGAAGATGACTGTATCTCCCAGGGGGAGCCTACGAAGGCTGTGCATGGCTAAAAGTGCTGTTCAGCAAAAACTTTCTCAGAAGAAGTCATCATGTGATAAAATACCTCCCTGGACAGAGAGCTGCAACCAGAATCACTTAAAAAGGATAGAATAAAACGATGCTGAGACATCACAAATCTCTGTTTGGTCACAACAACTCCAGGACTGAAGATGGACCAAGAATGCAAGTGATGGACACCTTCAGCCTCCGTGCTAGGAAAGCACCTGGATTACTGTGTTCTGTAAATATTCGTTACTACACAGTGCAAGACAACACTGCTGGGTAAGCATCACACATCAAAGAAACTTCATCTCCAGCACTTGCAACTGCTCAAGTGCAGGAGAGCACAGAGCATCAGCCTGCAGAGTTACCACAGGAACAAGGACACAGATAACAGACTTTGAGGCTGACAGAAGAGAGAACCTGGATAAGAGGTTCAGTCACTACCTCTGCCCTTCTCAGAGTTCATGCACAAACCCAAGGCTTTAGAAGCAAAAATAGGTGAAACTCAAATAGCCAGCACTGAAGAAGGATCCCCGCATCACAGACACTATGGAAACACAGACTGTAAAACAGCCGCACTGGGTACCTTCCCCTACGGACCCCTCTGCAGATGACAGCAATTTACAGAAACTCTCCAGCGTCCTGAAACCCTTATCCCAGAAATGGTCATGTCTTTGCATTTAATAACGCTTAATGGACTTTTACTTTCATGAACCCACACATCTACCCTCTGCCTCCCGCTACATTCATTCATCTGTCACATCCAGTCTAAAGCAAGACCTGTGGCCTGTCCACCCACATTGGCTTTTCCAACACTATCTGCAGTTACTGCCACAGCTCGGATTCACTCCTCTTCCAGGTGAGGAAACCTAATCTTTTTTCTACTTTCCCATACAGAAGTCGTTGTACCTATACCTTTAAATGTGTCCTCCTTAGCAGCTTCCCCTGTTCTGCTGTTCATATTCAGAGATGAGAGGGGAGAGGAATGAGATACTGTTCAGGACAAATGCACTACAGATGTACGCAGCAGTACAGTGATATTTGAGCAGTTCTCTTCTATACTACTGCTAGGAACGTACTACCTTGTAGAGTGACACTTGCTTAGGTCAATCATAACCCAAGATGTCATTTAGTAGTAGAAAGGAACAAGGAGACCCTCACTGTACATGCAGAGTTAGGATTACCTCCTTGCTTCTCCCATACATCACTCCACATTTATCCATGTGGATTTGCCTGCTGTATTTTATTGTCCAGTCACAAAGCTCCTTCAGCTGGTTCCTACAAGAAGGTCACCAGCAAAAGCTAACAGTCAGCCAGCTTCACTTCAACATACCGTTAAAGATGTGGAAAAAAGGGAGTAAGCACCGAAGATAACAAAGCCAGCATGTCTCCGTTGTGGGACTCCACTGCTGACCGCCCTCTACACTAAGAGCTGACCACTTACTTTTAACCTCTGCTCCCTCTCCATTCAAGAGCTTTCTAACTTGTCATTGCTAACAAGAAACCTTTGTAATTGCTTTCCTCCTATGAATCCTGCTCAAACCTTCTGTCTACATGCTCAAAGATTCCTTCAAAAAACCTCCAGTAGGTCTAGGAGGTAGCACTTCCCCTTGCCATGCCAACTCCTCCCTGACACAGGCATCCATCCCAGGCACCCACCTGCTGTGTTCCTCAGAGCAGCTCTATGCAGATTTCAGACCCGATTTTATTTCCCTCATTTGCCTATGAAGACCATTTGCATTGTATTATACATTTTTCAGTCCCTGGAGAGAGAGGCAGCTTCAAGTGAGAGACTGTAAGCAGCAGTTACCTTTTCCACCCTTGCATCCCCGTGATTTGTTACGGACAGAGCCCCTGTGTTCCCCAGGGGCTGCTCTTTAGCAAGAGCCAGTCCCAGCACATGCAAGGAGATACCAGGCATCCACCCTTCAATTTGGGGGTAGGAAAAGCAGAATGCAAAACAGTATCAAGGCCTGCACTCATTCTGCTCCCCGCCTTCCCCCACCTGCCTCATCTCAACACAGCGGTCTGCACCCTCCAAGGGTGCAGGTATTTATTCATACAGGCATAATTTTCCCCGTTACAGCAAAAGACCAGTACATGCCAGAGGCCACATGCAGCTGGGCATGACTGCAGACAGGCAGCTCCTTCTCCCCTTCGTTTGCCTTCTTCCCTTCACGCCTGACCTGTTCTCTGCCTCTCCAAACAAGCCACGGCTTCCTTGGGAAGCAGAGGTCACACTGACTGCAGGCTGGCTGTGACCAGCCAAAACAAGGTTGGCAGATACAATCTGCATCCCACCCTTAATCCAGAGAGTCGAGATGGAGCGATAGCCACAGCCTGCACATAAAACACATGCTTTGATACTGCCAGCTAAAACCGGACGGGGCTTGCAGAGGAGACAACAGCTCTCCATGCAGGCTCAGGACAAGGAGATCCTTAGCCCCTCCATATCCCTGTGCCAATTCTCTCCCCAGCATGCAGAACGCCTCCACCTTTTACACTGCTCTACGAAGCGCATCTAACCCCAACCACAGCCCCTGAAGGCTTAAGCAGACTGTTGGGAGGCTCTTTCAAAAGATGTCAAGAGAGAGCGCCAAGCCCAAAGTTTAAGATCTAGCCACTTCAGCCCTTTGAATGCAGGTAACTACATCTCTAAACTCGTGTGGTTAAGGAACAGACTTCTCCTGCCTGCCTGGGGCCTGAGGAAATTTATTCAAAGGCATAACCTCTGCAAAATCTCTTGCACAGACTCTTGACAGCCTGACAGCTCCAAAAAAACCCCACTCTGCCTAGCTCTGGTGTCCTGACTCTGCAGGATGTCAGGCCCCTCCAAGAGCACTACCTTTACTTTCCAATGAATGCAACTAGTTCTCGGTCATGTTTACTCTATCACCACCCCAGGGAAGAAAATGAGAGAAAGCAAAATTATTTTTAAATCTACTCCAAGAGGAAAATACCCTCTCGTCTTCGGTTCAAGAAAGCCAGCCTAGGCTGGAGCTCCTGACCCAAGACAGAGCCGTAGTCATACTAGGAATAAACCAGGAAGTAAACATCTCTTTCCCTTCCCAGAGACTCATTTACCTTATACAGCGTGTTTCGAATTATTTCAATGTTCATTTCATCCAGGTCCTGTTCAGATATGCAGTCTTGGAAGAAAGCAGCTGAAAACAGAGCCACAGAGAGAGTTAGCGTTGCCCTAACCAGACCCATGCCCAGCACTTTCCAGAGTCCTCAACAATACCAGGCAGAAGCACACCCTATGTTGAGCTTGTCCCTCCTAGGCCTGGCCCTCATCTTCAGCAGCCACCAAATTGCCATGACTCAAAACCTCAGGCTCCGCCATGGCTCCCCAGGCCACAATCATTTTGGGGGCTCTCACATGAAAATCTTTCTTCACCCCTTAGTCCTATGGTTTGGTTAACAGCCTATTCTCAGCAGAAATTCTCAGCTCTATCCCCCAGCACCAGTGCCAGAGCAGCCTGTATTTAAAAATAAGCAAAACCCAAACTGTTCCCAGATGCAGGGACTTGGAGGTGACAAGAGAGTTTCCTAATTGCCTGCTACAGCATGGCAGCAGCGCTTAAGCGAGACAGCAGCTAGCAAGTCTTGAGGAAGCTGGTGCTTCTCCCTCCTTCTCCAATATCTCAGTAATTCAGGAGGGAGTTTGAGAAGTTGTTGCCACCTAAAGAACACAGATTTAAGACCCAGGGTACTGCAAGCTGCAGATAAAGATGAGTCTTACACATTTAGTGTAACATAAGGTGGTTGTACTGCTCGTTTGTTAGCAAGGGCACAATAAAACGCATTGACAGGACTTTCACGACTTCTTCAACTCTCACTCAGCAACCAACTTTGCTGAATTTGCTACATAGAGAAATATGATCTTTCTCAGCTTACGCAGTCCAGCTGTGGGTAAAGGACACTGCACTCCCACTGAGAACTGACCAGTACTCTGCTTTGTGCAACAAACCAGGTACGACACAGGCTCACACTTTTGGCATGCACCACTTTTACAGCACGAGCTCCCCGGCGTGGACAGCAGCCGCACTGTGGGTCTAGAGAGTCCCGAACAGGGGTTAACTCCCCCCAAGGTTTCTTTGCAACAGCATCAGATACCAATGCCACGTAGCTGGAGGAGCACTGCTCCCTATGGTTGGCAAAAATGAAAACAGAGTGTGCCAGGACTGGTTTTCACTGCAGGACTTGCTGGCTAGCCTAGATAGCTAAGCAGTGGCTACTTCAGAGTAGCAGAGGAATGAGAACACAGCTATTTCAGTTTTTGGCCCTCCAATATCCCAAATTAGGCTAACAGCAAGTCTTATTTTGCCCTGCTAACCTATGAAAGCCATTTGGGGTTAGGCATTCCTACCAAGCCACGTAGCTACTCAAGTACTTTTAGGAGATAGAGCTGCTGTTTCTTTGCGTGTGGTCACTGGAAAGAG
>NW_009630736.1:9141-27236 GCF_000690535.1 Cariama cristata | reverse complement strand
AGGCCTCCTTGTTTATGCAACACAGCTACTCCCCATGTTCGCCTGCTGAATAAATGCCACACTAGATGGTACACAGCCTCAAGGGCATGGCCAGGGCAAAGGTCTGAAGAGGCAGTCAGCCTAGCTGGGGGAGAAGCAGGCAAAATCAACTCATGTACAAGTACATGAATGCAAGAGGCAGAGACCCTCAACTACCAGCCATGTTCTCCAGAATGACCTGACCACTGTAACGGGGCATTTTTACTCCATACACAGCTGGAAGCTTTAAGGCCTCTGCGAGCTAGCATCTTTTAAATACTCTGTTCTACCTTATTCCTAAAATGGGAAGGTTCCTGCTTACTTCCGAGGAGGATTTTCTTCCCACACATCATCCCTACAGTGGGCTCAACTCAGCTGCAGGCAGAGCCTTGGTTCTCGTGCTGCATTATTGCCCTACCTTGCAATTCAGATTTCGACACACGTCTTCCCTCCTTCGCTGGGCTCTATCTGGCAAGTCATTTTTCCATTACAACTGCTTCACTTGCCCCATTATTACACAAAACGTTCGCAAAAGCACTTCAAGTTCCAAAACCAACTATTTCTATCAAAGACTATATGATGATTTAGAGTGTTTTGTTCTTTTTAGCAACCCCAAAAGAATCACTAATCACTGACTCAGGCGTACCTCATTACGTTTTTGACCACAGAGGCTAAACTAGCAAGTCTCCTGCAACTACCTCTCCTACTACTGCAAAAAGACTTTCATATTCTCTCCAGAACTAGTTCCTACACCTTTTATCTTTAAAGAACATACCTGCCTGACTAGCTGTTCATAAGACACTCGGTTTCAGCATATGTGCCTCCTGGTCAAGGCCTGTGGCCCTGAGACAGTATATCTCAGTGCAGTAACCTGTCATACAATGAGCTTAAAAAGGTTTTTGGAGAGTTTTTGTGTTGTTTGTAGTTTTTTTTTCTGTTTTTCTTTGGTGTTTTGTTTGGTTTTGTTTTTTTTTTTTAATATAAAGAGCTTTCCTTGACCTAGAGCTAATTTTATCAGTCTCAGAACAAGACTAGGCACGTGCAGATCTCTAGAATTATCTACAAAAATTGCCTACAAGAAACTGCCCAATGGTCCAACTAGAAGTGCTGGAAATTAAGTGACTCATTCCAGCAGAGGATTCGATAGCCCTTCACTAAGGAAGCACATGTGCCATGTATTCCATGACAATTATTTAAAGAAATCTCATTGTCTAAGACCATTCAAACTTTCTCCTTCTCCAATTTCAGGTGACGATTCCCAGAAGAGCTGGTAAATGGACATATCTAGCAGATCAGATCTAACTACACCTGCACTGCCATAACAGCTCAAGGCCTGGCTCACACAAACCAAACCCCCCAACAGTGTGCACTACCAGTGTGCTGCTTTGGATATTTGTTGAAGTGTACGGAGAGCTAGTTGGTCCTCCAGAGGAAAAACTGGCATAGGACATAAATCTGAACTCCAGCCTAGCCACAGCTGTGCATTACCCACTGCTTTGTCCTCCTCGAGCACAACTTAGGCTTAGCTGGGCCTAGTTAAGACTGGGGGAGAAAGGGACAAATGCTCCACGCACAGCTGAGAGGTATTTTGAAAGACTCCACTCACCCAGGGGAGTGTCCACCAGGATTGCATTGTAGAGCTCCGCAGGTGTCTGAGCAATGTTCACAGCTTCCATCTGCTCAAAACTTCCCAGAGGATGGCACTTGGGCACCAGTTCGGAGATCGAACGCTGGTGCAGAGTCCCAGTGATCAGCAGAATGACGTTGTCAATCATGTAGCTGTACCTGGAGCAATGCAAGAGGAAGCCTGTCACGATACAAACACAAACAATACAACAAGAAGCATCTGGCACCAGCCGGGCACACATCTTCAGTCCCTGGGAACATCTCCAGAAAGATGCACCCTTTCCATAAAGAACTAGTAAGGTGCCTCCTTAATGTCTTCTTATCTTGCCAGCCTGGCAGAAGGGAGTCAAGCATAGTCCTAGGCTGTGATTTATGCTACAGCTGAACCACATCATCTGGGCATCTCCTACCTATCACTAAAGAGTATTAGATTGGAAGGGACTTCTGGAGGTCTCTGGCCCAATGTCCTGCTCCAAGCATGGCCAGCTCCAGCTGCTCAGGGCTTTATCCAGCTGAACTTTAGATTATTTGCAAGGACGTGCCTCTCACAATCTCCCTGAGGCTCTACTTCAGTGTCTGACCACACTCAACAATGAAAAGTCTTTTCTTAACAGCTAATCAGAATTTCCCTTGTGGTCTTTTGTCTACTCTCTCTCATCTTAACCCCACACACCTCCAAGAGGAACCTGGCTCCAGCTTCCCCACATCCTCCCACACAGTAGCTGGGAACATTTGTCCTTCCAGCATTCCCACCGCTCTCCTTGCATCACCATGCTCTGTAGAGAGCATGTGCAAAAGTACACATGGTAGGACACCAGCAAAGGGGAATCTGCAGATAGCCTGACTCAAGCTCAGCTTCAGTGCCAGCAGCACTGCTCCATCTTGCCAAGACTATGGAGAGAGGGTCATGTTTCCGCAGCCCCGCTTCCTTCCAAAACCAACAGGGCTGGCAGCTCTGCCACAACCTTCTTTCACAACCTCGTGAAACTACACGCAAGGTTTTTCCACACCTCTACCATCAAAAGCTACAAACTTCTTTGCACTAGCCCACGTTATGATGTCCCTGATCAAGTTCTCCACTTATGTTATACAGGATTAGCAGATTCAGTCTTTGGCACTGCAGTAATGGGACATTCAATCCAGAACCATGGCACTCAGCACAAGTTCCATCACCGCAAGCCCTCTGTGGCCCTTCTCTCCAGTATGTCCACGTTTCTCTTCCACTGAAGAGTGCAGAACTGGGCACAGCACTCAAAGCAAGGCCTCCAGCAGTGCTGAATAGAGCAGAAATAAAAAAATCACCTCCCAGTTCTCCCAGTCCAGCCAGAGAAGGGATACACCGCTGGCCTGAAGACTGGGCATACAAGAAAGGCTGGTGGCCTTCTCCTAGTAGAAGGTCCAAGCAAGGGATCACGGCATCATGTAAATACAAGGAGCTGAGAGGAAATGTGTCCCCAGCAAGAACAGGAGTGATGCTCTAGGCACCTTTACCACCAGCTTAGCCATAAGCCAACTAAGCCGAGAACCTGAAAAACATCAAGTGAGATGAGTTTGGGTTTTTTTTCAGTCAGCAGAAGATGCCTTTGCAAATGTCCCTCAGCAGTACAGGGAAGAAGCACAGATGCTGGAAGAGCTGGATATTTAGGTTTTTACGCTCTCTTGCTCTCACTGTCAGAGCTCTAACTCTAAAGATGGAAAAGACCTGAAGAAGCTCCTTGGCAGGAGCTGTTCCAAAACAAACGAGATCAGGCCTGAACTAGAATGGCAGAAGGAGCTGTGCACGTCTGGAGTTGGAGCTCTGTTGAGGTTCATTTTTCCCATGTGTACTTCAGTAATGAAGAAAGGGAACTTAAGGCCAGCACAACGGGACTGAGGCAAATGCAGGGATGGCAAGGCTCTGCACACGTTTGTCAGACAGGCATCAGGATGTCAGCTCAGAAATATAAAGACCAACAGCAAGGAGGACATAGTGCAGCCCTGTTTCCCTTTGAACCACATCAAAGGCAGGTAAGCAGAGCCAGGTGAAGGCAGATTTCGGTAGTTTTTATTAGATGGGCTTACTGCCTCTCAAATATGCTCAAAGGGCATGTCCATGAACAAATCCACACCTTAGTTCCTCAAACGTCCTGCTTTTTTTCTCTCTACACCGCAGGGCTAGGTAACACACCTCCTGGCCCTACTATTTTTGCACAGAGCCTGTCTGCATTTGCAGCCTACCTTTCCGGGGACATTCAATCTAGAACCAGGGCAATCAGTAGAAGCTTTACGTACTAGGAAACTTCCTTTTGCCCTTTAATCAGCACCATCATTATCCTCCCTTCTGTTTGTGCAACTCTTACCATGGAGATGATTGCAATCTCCACAACAGCAAGAAGGGCCTCGTTCATGAGATCTGAGGGTAAGGCCCTCGCAGTAAGCAGCTGGTTCCTGGTAAATACAAGCATCTGCACCCTAACACAGATCCATCTCCGTGAGGTGTGCCAGACCAAGGATTCAGTGGATCTGGGAAACAATCTTCTCTCTCCCCTCAAACATGCAAGTTTGCTTAGTGCAACACAGTAGCTTTCAGGAAAGACCAAACAGAGGACTAGTCTCAAAGCAAGGCAACAACATAGGACCAGACCAAATTTCTTTCTTCAACAAGGCCTACAATGAAGGAACAGGCAAGGAAATCCAGTCATTGCACGGTATGCTAGCACATGTCTTTCCTATTTCCAGCTTGCAAATAGGGCAAAGCAGAGGTCCCCCCATTTCACTTACACGCCTTAACTCGCTTGTTTCACCATCCTTCAGGGAAGACTGGGGAGAGGCACAGTCTATAGACGAAATACCAAGGCCTCTAAAGAGGCCCAGCATCAACTTTGATAGAGTACTTTACCTATCAAGGTTACTTAAATCTTGCTGTCAGAGAAGGATTCAACCCTGCGGGAGGAGGGGTTACCACGCGCAAGATAGAGGGGAAATCTCTCATTCGAATTTCCACAGTGACAGCATTTAAACCTTTACGATAACAAGAGAGCTGCAGCAGGACAAAGGTCTCCTGGTACCTGCTGAGGCCAGGCAGACACCAGCACCACTACCTAATCCTTCCTGATAGTTCCTATTTCCTTCAAGCAAGTCCAGACCACACTTATTCACATTCAGCCCCTGCTTCATTTCAGTAAAAACAGACAGGGCTTAGTCAATCATGACTATGAGGCAAGTCTTCTAGTGCCAGGGCAGCTGGAAAAGCCTCTTCTCATCTGCAGAAAGGGCAACACTTGCTTTCCTGTGCCAGGGCCCAACAAGAATGCATCTGCCTCCATTAGCACAGCTGTACTAAGACCATAGCAGAGGTCCTGGCTACACTGGCATTTCCTCCCAGGCCCAAAGGATTAGATTTATTAAGGTGGCAGCAATTTTCCTAGGAACCTCCAACTACTTGTTTAATAGAGCAGCTTTTGTCATCATCATCCTCCTCATCTCCTGTCAGGTTCTGACCAGCTTCAGATGTTTCAAGCTTTCACGGTTAACACATGCTCAGACCCCTCCAAGAGCATTTAGCCTTAACTAGGTTTCAGTGCAGCTAAACAGAGGACCAGACTACGGGACATATCAGAAAACAGGAGCAGTTGGTCACTTGCAACACCATGAAGTCTTACTGCAGTCCGCTTGGCGTGGAAAACAGATTAGGATGTAGGATGGTCTGGTGGGAGACTGGAGACAGGTAGAAGGACCAACCAGCTCCTTGGTGAGGATGAGCCTCTGCACTAGCTGACTGGGAACACTCAGTAGGAGTTCGGAGGAGAAAGAACTACATGGAGGCTCTATATAAACTACAGCCAGTGACGTGGCACAGTAGGGTTTTAATTAAGCGGTAAAATGGCACCTTATCTCAAACTCCCAACCTTGCCTCCACAAAGACTGTAGTCAAAAGTCTCTTGGGCAAGAATGTGTTTTACTCTCCTGTTGTGAGCAGCTATCTGCCCACACAAGGAGATGGACACACAAAGAGTGTACATTCAGCCAGAGTTTCATGTGCACAGTCACGCCCTGCCTCGCTCTTCCTGTCACCCACTGACTTGAGGTGTGGTATATTCCAGAAATTCACATTCACAGAAATACAACATTAGTTGATACTGAGAAGTGTCAGTAACGTCTCACACAAGAGTAGAATTTCTTATCAAAGGACATAAAATAGTCAGCAAGCACAGAAATATCACCCACAGCAGGAGAAAGGTGATGGTTTACAGCTTCCTGAAGTTAGAGACAACCAGAGCCAGTATCTTCACTCCTCCAGCAACACCCAGTTCAGCACAATAGACACTGGGTGACACTCCCATAACAAGAACAAAGCCAGGCTAGGCTATGCCTAGAGAAGCCAAAAGGGGTGTGTGGGGGGGTGTAGAAACGTTCCTTCCAGCAGCAGCAGGTCAGAGAGATCATCTCACTGTTGGTTTTGGGAGGTATGGTCTCAGACAGGCACAGCAGAGACCTCTCAGAGAAAACACAGGAGAGCCAGGCCCCAGAAGCTAACTTCTGGGATAGTCACCCTTGGATAGCTAACAAGCAGAATCAAGGAGTAGAGCACACATGCGAAAGCCACGTACAGATACTTTGACAATGTATGTTTTCCTCCTTTTGGAGTTAAGTACAGCCACTGATAAATGAGATGCAAGAAAGATTACAATGGCCCGCTGAATATTGGGAAAGGCTTCATGTGCTCCCCTGCTAAAAAATGCATGAAAGCTCATCACATGGGGCCTTTACAACTTGGCCTGAAGGCGCTTGGGCATAGCCCTACAAGGCAACGACCCCAAGACAGTTAGAGCTTCTCCCTCCCCAATTTACTAATCTAATCTGATCACAAAGAGTCATTGTCCCACAGCAGATAGGTTGGTTTTTTTATTGCTTTCTACTCCAGGATACTAAAGAAACCATAAACAATACCGCAAGTGGTCACAAAGCATGACTAACGACGGAACATTGCATGACCTGCCTTTCTCAGGGATCCTCGGAAAGCCTTGCCAAACTGTAGCTTAACAGCTGCTCAGCAAAGGGTCATGAGGACAGCCCGCCGTATCCACAGCAATCGCAGAGAGCGGCGGGCTGGTGCAGAAAAGCATAGCAGGGAAGAACCCGGCTGCGGCTCGAGGGTTTTGCTGGGATGGGTTAAGGTATTACATTGCTCAGGTAACTTTAATGCTGCATTAGACTTTAATGCAGACTAAAAGCTAGCGAGATAAAAGTCCCTATGTGACCGTATTGGGCAGTTACTCAGATTAGTGTAGAAGCATGTGTTTATTTTGGGATGAAAAGGGGAAATCTCCAGTGGGATCAGAGCAGTGCTCTGAACTTGGCGTGAATTCTAGAGACAGCTTTAAATGATGATGAAGTTGTTTTGACTATAGTCACTTTAGCATCCAGTGCTTCCCCCTTGCAGCTCATCCAGCTCACGTACTCAGGGGCTGGTGGGGGAAGTAGCCTAAGGAAAAAGTTTCAGGTTGGTTGTACGACTGCTTCCTTGGGTTTGTGCACAAGTACACAGACCCATCTCTATATCCCACTGGGTTCGAGACCTGAGCAAAGATGCTGGGATGCATAGCCACTTGTCACCCTTCTCTCAAGCTTCAAACATAAGCAGTCATGAGGGAAAGCAACGCATAGGCTTCAAAGCACAAAAGAGCAGTAGCTGACGTTAAGAATAGTGCCAACAGTTGAGATGCCTGTATCTGGAGTGTCCATTTAAGATCATTAGTAAGCAACTGTACAGCTGTTCTGAACTGGAAATAGAGGGATGTGCACATCAGGAAGACCTCAGTGCCTCACTGAGGCTTGTTCAAGTAATAGACACTGAATGAACCGAGTCAAATCCTTAAATAAGTTTTTCAGCTCAGACTAGATCATGTCAGACCAGCAGCTTCTGGCCAGGAGCAATTCTACTCCTCATCTGCAGCTGAAGTTCAGGGAGCCCAGGGAACAGCATGTGATGGTCTCCACGCGAAGCGCACTGATCTCTTCCTGTCTTTGCACACTGTCTTTCCTAGAGTCATACCAACAAAAACCCACACCTAAGTGGTAAGTTCGTGAACCTGCCAAAGAGAAAGCTGAGAATTTCATGGTTGCCGCCACAAACCAAACGCACTCAGCCAATAAATGGGCGCCCTGCTAAACTTAGATCGACGAGACCATTTCACAGCAAAGAGTTATAACTTCACAGTACTACAGAGGCTGTGGCAGCCTTTCAAATCCAAGTATCCAGGAATGTTCTCAGCACTGATCTATATTTAGCTGCATCTCCACACGATTTTCACCATCTTCTAGTGAGTCTACGTCTCTTGGGATACTGACCTCAGTTTTCCAATGGTATCATCCAGTAACTTATAAGCCACCACACAGCATTAGCTGCATTAAAGGCTAACGAGAAAAAAAACTAGATGAAGTACTTTTAATTTTGAGGCTTTATGAACATGACATTGTGTTCTAGATGTGTACAAACTCCTTGAAACATCAGGAAAAGTTTTGAACACCTCACAGCCTTGTGCAGGAATCTCTGGTTGCCTAAAGTTGATGCCTCAAAGCTTGAGAAACACTAGGCTGATACGCAAGGCTGAGTCCTGGCACACTGTGCTGAGCAGACCTCAGCACTAATTACATTTTAAATATTGACCAGAAACATCTAATCATGCTGCTTTCACACAGACCAGTTGCAAAAGCCAAACTTGCATAAACTGTTTTCTTACCTTTCTTACATGTAAAGCACTAAAAAAGAAGCAAACCACCAAACAAAAACAAAACAAACAAACAAACCCCCCAACATTTCAAGGATATAAAAGAAGATGAAAGGCTGCACTGTGTAATCTCACATTATCTCCAAAACTGCCTCTAGTAGCTAAGAAGGTTGAATGAGTTTAATGGCCTAAAAGCCTTTACCCACTTCTCAGCGAATGCATGGTCTGGACCCCGCTGATGTGCAGAACATTACTGTGCGTACAGGCCTGCTGCCAGCAGAAGCCAAGAAAAATCATCCCGCTTGACATGCAGTAAACCATACAGGGAAGACACAAGATTTAGCTTGGCCTCTAAATATTGTGGTACTTAGGCAAAGCTCTATATAAGTATTTACTAGACTTCAAACTAGCATACAGAATGGATCTGGGAGAGCGGACTAGGACCCAAGATGCCCCCAAAAAGCCTTCAGAAGCAGTACCCATGGCCTCTAGGCCTTCTCTGGGTTGAACCTGCCAGTCTAGAACAGTGGGTGAGGCAAATCGATGGAAAGGTAAAAGGAAAATGAAGGCTGCTAAAGTCCAGTACCAGAAGACCTTGAGAACAAAGGAGTGAAGCATGTCACATGGGAACAGAAGGCACTGCACACAGGTCGTCTTATGGAAAAGTTGCAACTACACATACATTGATCAGAGGAGTATTGATAACCTCCTAACACACTCCCTCCCTGACCTGTTCAACCTGTAGAGGCAAAGATTGCGAGAAGGAACACAAAGGAAGCACAAGGACTGTTCCTGCAAGCTGAAGAAACACCAGAGGGAATCACCTTTAAACAAAGCCCGAGAAGATAGCTAAGTCCACACACTGCCTCTGGATAAAAGGGCATCAGCTTGGACAGGGATGTTATCCAGGGGTGGTGAGTGCTCACCTAACCACCCACAGCTTGCATGCTAGAGCCCTTTCTCAGGGCTGCAGAGTTTCATTAGAGATTTCTCTATCATAGTGAAACACAGGCTTACACTGGGGCTCATCGCTCACTTTTTGCTACATTTTTACTGCCACCGATAACATTTTGCTAGCTCTCCCAATCATTACGGTGGTCACTGTGTTTGCAAGGCACTGTGCTAACACCTTCCAAGCAAAGGACAGCACCAGTCAGTAGTAGGAAGGTTACGCTGTTCCAGTTCAAATCCACAAGCCAAATGAAGTGTTTTCCAGGTGCTAGAGGTTTGGGAAAAAAGCATTCCCTCAACATAATACACAGCAAAATCCACCTTTCAAAGGCTCCCTTTCCAATGAGGGCACCCACAGTCACACCATTTTGAAAGATGACTTCCATGGCTGCCACTTAGGTATGCAACCCAGTCCATTTTCAGAGACACTGGTTCTGGGAAGCTGGTATGAGATCTGTATCCTTTAGGTATGCAGGAGAACAGATGCAGCTCCACTGCTACCGTCCAGAGGACGCAAGTCTGTGACTGTTTCCAGATCATTAGTTACATGCCCTCTTATTTTGAAAATTACATAATCCCTGCAAGAACTTGGCTTATCAGTTCAACCTTGCGCTCCCTGCAAACAGGGAAGCTGTTTGTCAAACCCGTGCATCTCTGCCAAAACAGTCTCTCTGCCAGAAAAGGCTCATAAACCTTTTATTGCAGGATCTCCAGCCACTACAGTAATTTTTACTTCCCAATCCCACTGCCGCCAAGGAGTCAACAACTAATTGAAAATAGTATAGCGCAGTTTTAACCACAGCAGCATTAGGAAAGATCTTTCAGATTGTTGCATTCGCCCAAATAAACTGCAAGTGTCTAATGTAAAGCCTTTGGATTTTTTTCTTCTGTAAGAAAGGACTCCAAAAGGATGCAGTCAAATTTTGTAACCTCTGCAGTTACGCCAGGATGCACACTCCAGAGCGTTTAGAATAAAGAGAGGCAACTTCCCACTCCAGAGAAGAGGATTATTGCTCTTCAGCTCAAGTAGCAATTGAAATAATTTGGCTCCAGAAAAACCACCGCTGCAAGATTAAGTTCGAACTCAAAGTCAGGCAGCAGAAACTAGATCTATCCAGTGCAGGGGAGAGGCAGAGCAGGACTGGGTCAGGAAGAAGGTAAGAGAGGGAAGTGTCAGCTAAGAAAAGGCATGCGCAAGGGGAAAAGGTACATGCAGTCTCATCAAAAACACGTCTTGTGACCACAAAAACATACTGAAAGCCAAGTTCCCAGCTGCATCCTCAGGGCAACAAAGAACCCGGTTCACAGCTCTAGCAGACCGGTAAGGTAAAGACAAAAGACAACCTAGTCTGTCCTCTGACAATGAGCTTCATCATGGATTTGGAAAACGTGTTTAGACCCAGCTCACCCCCAGACCTCACTCCTACAGCAGACTCAGTTTCTGCAAAGTTATCAGCAGCTCCCCCACCCGAACACAAGATCGAACGCTTCTCTGCCCATTAACTTGCTGCAAGGGCTCAAGGGGTCCAACAGCTGCCAGAGCCCCACATGTCACCCTGCTCTGAAACCAGACTTTCCAGAGCAGGGAAAGACCGTGCTGAAGCAAGGAAAAAAAAAAAAAAAATCCAAACTTTTTTTTTTACCCTCCCCTCCCCCAGAAAAATACTAAGGCTGACAATCTGACCAGGCTACAGCAGGCTAGAGTCAGGAGCGACACCACAATAAGGAATCCTACCTACACCATATACAGGAACACTTGAAGGAAGGAGAGACAGGACATGGCACCATGTCAGGCTAACACAAAGAACAAAGCCTTTACAGACAGACAGCGCTAGCAGACCAGCACATCACCAAGAACCACCTAAAACCCACTTCCATCCCACAAGTCAATATGTGCTTGTTGAATTCAGGAAGTGGGTTTTGCTGTTTCAAGTACACTTAATACCTGTTTGTTGCTGCCCTACAGAACATCGCTGCATTCCCTCAGCCAAACAGTCAATTGTTTGTGTTGGAGCAGCGATGTTAACAGCCAGCTTGTGCCCATCAGTCAGAACCTACTATGGTCGGCTGAAAGACGCAGGGAAGCATCAGCAGTCTTCCAGTGAGGAGCTGTGTGGCAAGACACAGAGCTAGCAGGTGTTTTATAGAGACTGCAGCAGGCTCAACAACTTCAGCTTTTCCTTGCCACAATACGCTGTGGCAGAGGCTGCCAGCTACAGACATTGCTTGAAAAAACAAAAGGGAGATCAGCCAACTTCCTCAATATTTTGGTACTAACAACACACACTTGCCACAGAAGAGTTCCTGGAGAGGATCGGAGCCAGGAAAGAGTCAGCGTGGTGCCAGGAGAGGAGCACAACAGGACAAAAATCAGAGGCAGCAAGCGACTCGGGGAATGAAGACCTTGTTTTGAGGCTGCTGCTTAGCTTGGGTTAGTTTTGTTCATGTGCTTTTAAACACTGTCCTTTCCCCCTAAGCTCAGAAGACAAGTTAATTCCTGCTCCCCTCCAGAGGTGACCATCCTTACCTGTGGCAGGGTGTGCACCTGGGGCCAGGCAGCCACGGGGCTGGAGTGCCACCTCCCGGCAAGTCACAGGCAGCGCTGCCTCATCTGCCGGGAGCTGGGCAAGGAGAGCACACCAGAACACACATCCATCCTCCTGGTGCTCCAGAGCCTCCACGCTGTCCCAGTTGCTGCTTCTCCTTCCCATGGCCTCACCTAGTTTATCGGCCACTTAGAAGAGGCAAGAGAAATGACAGAATAAGCCCATGCAGGGACAAACAGCATGGCTTTTGGCAGGTTGGAACAGTCACAGGGGACGAGGACTCCAGCAGCTCCTAAGATCAGACAGTTCCTCAGATCTTCTCAGCAACGAGCACCAGGTCAAGATCTGAGCACCCTCCAAAAACAAGGCCAACAGTCACCTGTTGATCAACTCAAAACCGCTCCAGAGGTGCAGCAGGACATTTGTGAAGGAGAAAGCTTGACTGGTTTTTAAACGCTTGATCCACATCCTGGCACTAGTCATCTGCACCCTGGACACTCTCAGTGAGATGAGCCCCAAGTGTTTAACAGGTCCCTATGGGCCTGTGTGAGGTTATGGAGTATTTCTAAGGCAATCAAAAACTTAAGTATCTGACAAAACAGAAAAGCATCTGACAGCACTGAGTTCCAGAGCTGAACTGAACATGCTACGAAACACTTCCTTCCATTTTAAGCCAGACACACCTCCTACAATCCCACTCGATTTTAACAAATCTCCGTTTACAACCCAATGCTTGTCTCAGATTCCCAGTGAACTCCAGTTTTCCTCCTGCAGAAACCAGCCCCACTAAAACTCTCCATATCTTTCTACCATTTTCTATTTCAATTGAGCCTGTAAAGTTTAGCACAGGGACACACGCAGTTGAGTACAATTTCTTCTTCTAAACACCTGGTGCCTTGCTTGCCTGGAGCTGTCTTTACCATTTCCTACTCAAGTTTCATTAAGTACCCTAAAAGAAAGGAGTGGGAAACAGCCATGTTCAAAAGGCAAAGATAAATCACCTCATCACACCTATCTGTGTGCCCAGTCAGAGTGGAAGATCAAGTGGCACAGGCTTGTCCCAGTGTCACTCAGAGTAGGCAGGATGACACAGTACCTCTGCCACTTGCGCAGGCACAACATCCCCAGGGCTGCCAACATCCTTCGGCCTAAAACCTCCAGGACGCTGCCACACACAAGCCTGGGTTAGATGAAGGCTGCCAGCCTCCAAACAGAGCTGTTCTCCCAGCTATTTCGGATGTGTGTGGGAAGCTCCACGCTGTCAGCAGACAGAATCTCTGGAACTTCTGCCCCCTGCCCCAAAACCCAGATCTACTACAACCCACAGGACAGCTTTAGGGAACAAAACACAGCCTGAAAGGCAGCTCAAGAAGTCATCTCTAGTCTATCCTCTTTTCTACTAGCCCAGTCACTAAATACATTAGGGTTATCAACAGAAGATATTAAGACCCACTGAGCAAAACCAGCACTCTCCTCAAACTCCTTGTGTTTCACTGTCCTCATTCTTCTGTTTTAACTTGTCTGTAGTGTCATTAGAAGTTATTAGAGCTTCTAATACACTGATAGCAACTCCCACCTTGGGCCAGCTGAAGCTGATAACACCTTCTCTATTTCATCAATACTCCAATGGTGTGATGAGCGCAGACCCAGAGGAGACCCCTCCATCAGCGGTGCAGCAGAACCATGCCAAAACACAACTGAACACTTGGACTCCTTGCACAAAAGGCTCCACAAGACAGCGGAGATGCTTCATGTAGCAAACCAGCTTTTCTCCTGCTTCGCCTTCTGCCTTACTCTAGGCAGCGCTGCAGTCAGTGGCATTAAAGCAAATCTTGTGAGTAAAAAGGAAAAGAAGAGATGAGAGTGAAGACAACTCGAGGAAGCAACATCCTGTGCTGAATGGGACCAATATATTCAAGACAAGACTACGCAGTAGGCAAGAGATACAGATATCTGCACAAAATTGTGTTTTGCTATAGAGAGCTCATCAAAATCAGAGACACAGAAGCAGAACAAAGATCAAAGTTAAATCAAGTTGAGGGCAAAACACCAGTTTTAAAGTTCAGTCATTCAAACAGCTGCGAGAACTGGCCTATCAAATTATGTGAGATGTTTAAGGTCTTCTGCACAACTTGAGCTGGATGTAGACACTGGATAAAGGTCAGCAGGACTGGTGTAACAGGAAACTGTATTTCCACAGCTATTTGTAGCCTTCCTACCAAGCCACGCAGCATGTAATCGGGGCAGGCACGGTCTGAGACCTTTCAGTTCATCTTTTCCACACACTGGTTTTCAAAGCGGTACAGTTAGGAAACAGCAAAGTTTTAAAGTCTGCAAGATACTCACGCATCCTGCCTAGACTATTGCCTTTAAACAGATATGATATAAGCTAAAAGAAGAGACCATTAGTGATTACCATGATACTTCGATAGAGATTAGACATTTCCATAAACCTGTAGGGCAACAAAGGAAAAGCATCAGTGGAAGACAAACTACCTCATGTGGCCAGGCTCAAACAGTACTGATGTCTTTACAGCAAATTAAAGATGGGCAAAGAGGCGTTTTGAAAGTTAACTTAAGTTTGAGGGAATAGAAGAGATTGCTCCATACAACTAAGATGATGAGCTAGAAACTGTTTCATCCATTGCAAACACTGCTGCAAACTGGGGCATGGTCATTTCTTGCCGATGACTTGCCATGTCTTGCTCTGTATCTGGAGCCAAATATGAAAACTCCATCAGTTTTAGTGACAGGCATATAAGAAAAAACTATTTCTTGGAAAACAGCGAAGGCTTAAGAGAGAGGCAGCTTTAGCACAGTGACCCAGAAAATAACAGATATGAGCCACTGGGTTAGAAAAATGAGATGGCGTTACTGTCCAGACACAGAAAGGACAGAACAGGAAGAAAGAGAGCAGAGAGACAGGTGTTTAATCGGTACGTGCACATGCAGGAGATGCCACACATAGACCAAAATTTTAAAACTGTGAATCGACCACAAAGGCCTTTCCACATCAGCCTGCACCATTCAAAAACCTCTAGGTGGCAAGCAAGATAACGCCCACACAACTGCCAAAAATGCAAGATTAAACACCACTTGCCAGAGTGCCCGCGATGAGCCAAAGCTCACTGTAGCAAATAAATGAATGCTGATGTATTAGCTTTCCGATTCAAAAATAGAGTACAATATCTTGCATCTCTGAGAAGAAGAAAGTCATGTTCTATTGAACCAGAAATTCACTTTTGTCCATCACTTATCTCCTTACTGGTTAGAGAAGGCCACTGGCTATGGAGTTTTCAAGCTAAACTAGAGCTTACAGGAACACAGACGAAGGAAAGTAAAAAAAGGCAATTTTACTTCCATGTTTCAGCTGCAAGCTAGCATAACTGGTATCACACCAAGACTAGCAGTTTCATTGTATTCCCAATTATAACAAGAGCAGCACACAGGGAAGCAGAGGGTTGTACAAAATCACTAGAAGATACCTGCAAGAACACTGTGCTATTTCAAGCTTTTCACATCATCTGAACCTGCTGTGGAATCGCACACACCCTGTGTTTTTTCATGCACTGACAAAGACATGCTGAGGTTGCTGCAGCCCTCTCTTCTCCTGCTGCATATTCTGGGCCCTCCCTTCCCCTAGTGCTGATGTTTGTTGAATTCCACTGAGCTGGCTGAGAAAAACCAAATCAAAGATTAACCCCAAAAGGGAAAAGTTGTTCAATTTTTGGTCAGCTCAACTCCCTGAACCAGTTTGTGACGGGGTCAGAGGAAGGCCTACAGCCCCTGGGGTGGGATGGTGGGATCACAGCAGCCCTGACGAAGGCTGATCGATCTCAGTGGGTCAGAACTAGCAGGCAGCTGCTGTCCTGCGTATGTTTTGCAGCAGGATCACATTTTAAAATAAAACAGGAACATTTAATACAAGGGATATGGGTAAATGTCAGCTCCAATACGAGACGGAACCAATTCTGCAATGGAAGGCAGGTTAAGTAGCTGTGCCAATGGAGCATGCACACCCCGGGAGCAGAAGCTTTTAACAACATAGTGGTAACACAACACCACGCTGCTGGTTTGAGACCTCCAGATAAACAGTTTCATTCGAGAAGCTGCAGACAACACAGCAGCTACAGGGCTGAGTACGGAGAAAAGGAGGCTGAGGGGAGACCTTATCGCCCTCTACAACTACCTGAAAGGAGGGTGTAGTGAGGTGGGAGTCAGTCTCTTCTCCCCAGTAACTAGCGATAGTACAAGAGGAAACGGTCTCAAGTTGTGTCAGGGGAGGTTCAGATTGGATATTAGGAAGAATTTCTTCACTGTAAGAGTTGGTAAGCATTGGAACAGGATCCCCAGGGAGGTGGTGGACTCACCATCCCTGGAGGTGTTCAAAAAACGTTGAGATGTGGTGCTTCGAGTTTAGTGGGCACGGTGGCATTGGGTATGCAGTTGGACTTGATGATCTTTGAGGTCTCTTCCAACCATAGCGATTCTATGATTCTATGGAAAGCTAGTCTGAGAGCCCTCAAGTCTGGAAGAATGCCAACATTTCAAATGCTTTTCACAAACAGCTGGTACTCACGTGATGAAGTCCAGAAAACTTGCTAGGGGCTCATACGCGTGGTTCCTCATGTGACGAAACTCCACCACCATCTTCTCCTTCAGCTTGTCGTCTATGACTGAGACGGTGAGTGGGGAGGCTTCGTTGGCCAGGAAGTTCCCATAGTCTGTGCTCTGGAGGTGCAGTTTCAAGTCTGAAAAACAAAGAATAATTCTACTCTACAGGGTTTGTGCTGGGTTTGGGGTTTTTTTTGAGCATACCCAAGAAAGCTGTTCCTCAGCATTTCTCCAGGCTTTCTCTTCTCAGAAAGATCACCTAGACAAAACCCATGTGGTAAGTCATACACTTATATTTGTGTTCAGTTTCATCATGGATAATCGAAATGCAAGAAGACATCAGTGTTTGGCCATACCAGCCTTGCCCCATCTTAAAGAGAAAACTGTGACACTATCTGTGTAACTGAGCACACAGCTGTGCCAGCTGTCCACTGTGCTTGATCAAGGTGGAAGGTTATCGATTTTCTAGGAAGTATTTGCTAGAAATCTAGAAAAAAAAAGAAAAGAAACAACTTAAGCACTTCCTCTATCCAAAAGGGCTCTGGTTGCAGGCTTCTCCGAAACAATCATGACCAAGAACGTATCTGCCCAACAAGCAAGTTTCCTCAGATGTGGAGGCATCTGAAAAGCTTTCAAAGCCCAAAAGACAAAAAATAGCAACCTTGAAATTATAAAGCAGCTAGGTATTACATTATCAAATCAGTCCAGCTAATTACACTGGTAAAGAGAAGTCAGGCATGAAGAGGTAGAGAGGAGTTGGTGAAGAGGAAGGCCATTTAAATCAGTCTTATATGGCAGGCAACCCCTGCCCAGGATGGAGGAACATGCTCAGAAGCCTTCCCCTCCTCCAGTTTCAAGTAGAGGAAATCTTTGTTTCCTGTTGCCCTTGCTGCAGGTCAGGTGCCCAACCAAGCTGCAGTCCTGGCCAACAAGCAAGCACAACATGCTGAGCTCTGTCAAGATAAAAACCTTATTTGAGCCAAAAGCATTTAAGTGTCTCTATGGAAAAACTGAATCCAGAACTGAGGAACGTCATATAATCCTACTCCTCAAAGCTCTACTAGTTGCACTGGTACACAATGTTCATCTCCCTTCAGCTTCACCTCAGAGGGCCCGTTAGGCAAGCACCCTCCCAGGGATTCAAGACCTTTATAGGGAAAGGAGAGTAGCTGAAAGAGTTTAGTCAAACCAGATGTGAATACACTGTCCAGAGAAAACAAAAACAAAAGAGAGAGACATTTCTCCCTGGTTTCTTTGAAGCAGGAGCACCAAGGCTGCCTTTCCCTTCCACTGAACCCTACGAGTCCTCAGTATTATGGCACGAGCATCCACAGCACTAAGGTCAGAGTAAGGACTCAGCCTAGCTTGAGAAGTTTGATCTTTTGACATTACACTCAGCAACAGGCAGGAGCTGCAGCGCATCCTCCGCATTGGGCTCCAAACCGAACCTGGACCGTATAGTGCAATACTGTCCTCAGCCCAAGGGGTGGAAGGGTCAAACGGCTTTCAAGCTGACTTGAACTCTTCTGGGTATTTCCAAGGGGGTCTAGCAAAGATGTTTTTGACCTAGCACTTTTTAATTACAAAGACATTACCACCGTTAAGTCTCACAGGAAACAGATGGTGATTA
>NW_009630736.1:5359-9129 GCF_000690535.1 Cariama cristata | reverse complement strand
AAGGCCAGAGACTTAAATACCACTCGGTTTCAGTCATGTTTCTCAGTGGTTTCCAGGAGAGTTTAGTGGTACTCCTGCTTTTAGTAAGGAATCCCGGATGCAGCAAAGAGCTACTTGCCCAACAATACGCATCACGGCTGAAGCAAAGCAGAAACTTAACCTACAGCTCTGCTTCCCAGACTAGCTGCAGCTAAACAGCTGTACTTTATTCTACCAAAACATTATCAACTCATGCTCATTTTCAGGGTGGGAAAACATGGTCTGGATAACTCAGACAATGAAGTTTTCAATGCGAACCTTGCCACAAAGTCAAATGTTGGATCATGCCAAAACTCAGAATGCCCCTCACCTCCATACAGCCTGCATAGGATTGGTATTGATAGTAATCACTTCCTAAACCCTGCAAAAAAGCCCAGCTCACAGAACAAAGAGCACTCACCCACCTGTTTTGCAACTGCTTGATTTTTGAAAGCTAAGAGATAGAGAGAGGGAAAAATATACCAGAAGGACATCTTAATGAGTTTCAGTCCCTCTTTTGAAAGCTTGTGGATGATGAGCTTTGGAGTCTGAGCGGAAATGAAGTTCCACCATCAGACCAGGGCTTTACTAGTTTGCTTTTTGCAGAGGCTAGAGAAAACACGGAACAAAATTCAGCAGTTGATCAATGAATATGAGAGAAAGGGTCCTGGTAAGAGTATTGCACCCATAAAAATCAGACAGCAAGGGAAGGCACAGTGGAGTGCAGTAACTACATTCACACACCTCCTACTTCCAGTTCTCCGTAATTGTGCGGTGCTCTAACGAAAACTAAGCCTGCCCAGGAAGGAATGCGATGTCATTTTGCAGCTATACAGGACCTTGGAGAGGAAACAGCTATTGCATATCCTACCACACCTTACTTCAGCAGGGAAGCTTCCAAAGATTTCAGCTTGTTTCCTCAGCTCTAAAATCATCGGTTCCTTTTAGCGTCATCACGACCTGCAACTCCACACTTACTTTTGAGCCTGTAAGAAGTTGCCTTGTCATGGGGTCACTTGATGCTAGAGATCCAGTGACATAAACAGTAGGCTTTGCTGCACCATTCACTTCCAGGAGGTCAGAGCTGCATCGGATTTAGACCAGAGCCACACAAGCTACACCCCCTGCCTTGCAGACTCTCCCTCAACAGCTCTGAGGAAGCTGCTTGACCAGAGCATTTTGTCCTGCTCAATGAGGGGGTTGGCTCCCCCCAACTCCACAACACAAGAGTCAGCACAACATTATGTTGCAACTGGAAAAAGGGCCATGTTTATATAACACTTGGAATTAATTTTTACAGGGAAGGCCAGCTACAAACTGCAGGAACTAAACTCTTCTGAATCTTAGCATCCAAGCAGACAGAACAGAACATATTTTCCAAAAATTGGACCAGATTTATAAATCCTGACTCAATGCATCCCACAGCATACCAGTGCCTTACGCGAGCCTGTCCTCCTGAAGCCGCAGGGTTGCTCACCGCGTCTCAGCCAAGGGGGTTTAGGAGTTTTTAACAGGACTACTCACATGTCAGGCTTCCCAGTTAAGAATGGACTAATCCCATGGGTTCACAAATCCCCTGCCAGAAAAGCTGTCCCAGTAGCACGGTGACTAATAAGTGGACTCACTGCTGAGCAAGCCCCAAGCTCTCCAAAAGCTCAAGTTCCTATTTCCTAACCCAAGTTCAGACCGAGGTGGAGTCGGCCTCTGGCAGCAGCAGCAGCACCTCGGCACCGGTGGCTGCCAGAGATCCCACACGCTGCATGTCGACAAGATGCTGGCTGCGAGTCCTCCACTGTGCCTCTTCCTCAGCTGCCTGCTGAAAAGGAGAGAGACTTGCACCTAAAGCCCAGCCGCTCCCGATGAACCCCTCCAGATGTTGACTAACAGCAGCACACGGCCTCAACCCACCGATTGCTTTTGAGAGGTAGATTTGCCTGTTTCGGCATTTTTCCAAGCAGTTCATGCACTTTAAGAAATAGACTGAGCCAGCATTTGGCAAGGGAGCGCTTAAATTACCACAACACTTTTATTCTCTCTCCTCCCCCTCAAAAACTAATAAATTATGGCCAGGTCACAGTTCCCAGAAAGCTGCCTCGTGCAAGAACACAACAGCTTGTCAGAACGACAGCCTTTTTCTGCTAATATTCAAGTAGGGTAGTGCTCGAGATTACCATGACGTACTTACAGCCACCTCCCTTCAACTCTCGGATCAGGCTCTCTGGTTTCAATGCAGCTGGCCATACACGAGGCATAAACACAACTAAAGCTTAATTCAACACACCGCTGTGACAACACCACACCTTGACATTTCGGATAACATCTTCTTGAGAGACTTCAGATCCACAGTAATACTACTATCCTCTCCTGCAAGTTTGCTTTGTCATAACAAGGAATCATGCCATTACTCAGTCTTTCAGACATCTGTCAGTCATCAAAGCCTGTCCTGTAAGCCCTACTCAGAGTGACCCATGGCCCCACCAGTTCATACTTTCACCCCCTTCCTTCTTCAGCATCCTCTTGTAACTGCATTGCAGAGCTCTGAATCAAGTTAAGGGCTCAAGAACTTCCAGGCAAGGATTGATTTGTCTTCTTACACACAGGCACAGAATTAGCTTACACAACTTCCGAGCTGAACTGATTTTTTCACACAATTATCTGCTGTAACCTCGACATCTCCCTACAAAGCACCCAGGGCCATCACTGCATATATAAAAACTAAAATACCATTTGCTGTCTCCCAGGCCCGAGGCAGCAAAGCAGCTGAGGGATTACACAGCAGTCTACAGATCAGCTATATCACCCACATCTCCCTTCAGAAGACTGCAGTCATTACCATTTGGTTCATGGCGGTCTGTCTGGCCTGTTTATAGCCACCTCAGACACTCCTGAAGCTGACTGTCTGAAATCCCACCCAAGAAGCACCAGAGACCCTTTATTCCCCCCAGAGAAGCAACCAGAGACCCCCACAGAATTTAAGACCTCTTCTGTGGTTGCACACTACCTGCAGTGATGTGCCACCTTTCCTTTGCTGTCAGGCAGTAAATTCCTCTAGGCCACAGCTAGACATAAAGGAATGCCATCTTTGGCCCTTTCCCCCATGACTGTGTCACCTCTAGCTCTTCACCTCTCTGTTTGAGATGTCCTCAGTACCAAACAGCAGCCTGTGTTTCTAGCCCAGCCCTTCCTGGGGTTGAACTCACCCCTCCCTCAGAGCTTGAAACCCAGCTCAGCCAGGTCTTGTTCTCTTAGGAGCCCCTCAACCAGGCAGCCCTCTCCTGATCCTTCCAAAAGGGGAGGCAAGACCTCCTAATCTGCCTGCGTCTCCAGTAAACTTCACCCCAACGTACCCTTTTCCCCGTCTCTAAAAGCAGACCACACTAAGTCACAGTTGTAACCTCAGAGGTCCAGTATGTTAACAGGACATCGGCCCAGGACCTAGTGCAGTGGTTTAAGGGGGAGGCAACAAATCATTCAGAAGCTAAGAGAAACAAGGCAGAAAGTAGTCTCACACTGCAGAAGCCGACAGCAGAGGAAAAACAACAAGATGAAAGCATCTACAGGCTGTCGAGAGGTAATACTTGCCAGGAAACCCAGACACCATCATCTTCTAAACAGGGGCAGGACCCAAACAAGGACTGAAGTTGCACCAGTGCTGAGAAGCTGACCTCAGCTGCTGCTTGAAGTTTAGCTAGGAGAAGCTATGAAGCAGGTCTCTGCCTGGTAAAGGAGGCCAGAACAAACAGCAAAGAGCC
>NW_009630736.1:232-5328 GCF_000690535.1 Cariama cristata | reverse complement strand
TGCTGAACCCTGCAGGAAGCCAGAGACCACAGTGTTTGTTTGCCACCATGATTTAGCAGGCCATGGAAGTGCCATCTTTCTTTCAATAAATAACGTTTTCCTTGAGTTTGTTTTAACCGGACAGTTGATTAACCAGCTGCAGGCAGTGGTTACACTGGAGGATGCAGGACAAAGCACTGAGATTAGCAGGACAGCCTTTCAGCTACTGCTGTGTTGCTGCCCAAGCAGTCAGCATTCACAGGACAGGAACAGTCTAAACCCTCCTCAGGTCTCACCGTTCCATATGCTGTGCCTCATCTGGCAGATGAAAGCTCGTGAGGACAAGGCCAGTCCTCCTGTGCAGTCCCAGCAAGCAAAGGTCAGCTTTTCACAAAAGGCTTCTAGATGTCAGTGGACAGAGAGCATCATCATCATGCTTTTGAAAGGTCCCTACCACATTATATCTTGGCTTCTACATCCACCGAGTTCAGGGTTCAGACTGAACCATTCTCAGAGTTCAAGATGGATCTAAGCATGGCCACACTTCAGGACCATCAAGTGGTCTCTCCTTCCTTGGTTGTACAGGAAAGGAGCTGCATAGGAAAGGATCTATCCCATTCCCCTCCACATCCAGGAGAACACACACAGAATCATAGAACCAATTTGGTTGGAAGAGACCTCTGGGATCATCGCGTTCAACCTTTGCCCTAACACCACCATGTCAGCTAGACTATGGCACTAAGTGTCATGTCCAGTCTTTTAAACACCTCCGGGGACACTGACTGCATCACCTCTCTGGGCAGCCCATTCCAATGCCTAACAACCCTTTCCACAAATGAACACCATGAGCTCCACCATGGACTGAGGTGCCAAAAGCACTCTTGGAGATAAGTCTGTAGCTCTGGTAGCAACGCAACTTCTCTGCAAGAGAGGGGACACACTGCCCACATGGTTAAGCTGAAAGAAAAGCCCAGCTCCAATCTTTTGGGGCCCAAATTCCAGGAACACAGCCAAAAAATGGAAGAGAAAAGGGCAGCACAGCGTCTCCCACTCTTCTCTCCACAAAAGGAGATGTGGTAACCACTCAGTCGTTAACACCATAAAACAAAGTCAGCCTCCTGGGGAGATAAAAGATCCTTGAGACTATGAAAACCAAAGCACACACTGCACTCGGCAGCAGCGTGGTGCACAGAGGACACGCTCCCCAACATCATTTTGTTGGAGGCAAGAACTCACAGCTATGCTCAGGCGGGCCTTTGCTTTGGTACGTCTAGCTGTTTGTGGTTGGACAACGGGAAGGCGGACACACTTCACCCCACAGTGACTCAACCGCACGCTCAGCACACTTCCATATATTTCATCACCTCTCCTCTACATGGAGAAAGAGGGAAAAGGAGAGAGCTGCAGTGAAGTCGATGTCTTTACACTGAAGAAGCATTTAGGACAGTAAACCTTTCGCAACCCACTCCTGACCCTCCGCAACTGACTGAAAGCAGCACTCCCCTTCTGGGCAGTGAGGGCTATGCAGAGCAACCCTGGAAATGCTCTTTGAGGCTCAAAACCAACCAATCAACCTGTCCAGTCTTGGTTTATTCCACACCATCCAGCCCTGTATCAAGAGTTTAGTGCTTGCTATGTATTGCTGCAGATGCATTCAAATGTGTGAGGATACTGTTCGGGCAGACCACCACACTCTCCAGCTGGCGTGGAGCCAGGCAGTCTAGGACAAGCGTGACCTACCTGCTTCAAGCTCTCTGATTTCACTATTGATTCCCATGCGTCCTGGAAATGAAGGCCTGTGGACCAAAGTGAGGAGATGAGAGAGAAGGGCAGTCTTGGAAATCCTTTTTTTCTAGAGGAATTGCATTTATTTTCTTCTCCTAGCCACCTTTCACCTCCCAAATACATCTCTGGGGCTCAGACGGTTACTCTGCTCTTCCGCAAGCTGATGTGACATGACACCACTACTTTGGGGTTACGAGGACCGAAAACCCAAGAGTTTTCACAGGACAAGTCCACAGCAGACTGATAAACTACAAGAACATGACAGACCCCTGCGGGGGCACAAGATTAGTTCTACACACAGCCTAAGCTGAAGACAGGACAGATCCTATCCCTCCACATGCACACCACTGCTTCCATAAGGTGTGCAAGTCCCTGGCTGAGCCGATTGCACAGAGAGAAGCACTAGCACCCACAGAGAGGTGGTGGTAGAAACACACAGCCTCTGGAAAACCCCTCCCAACAGAAGCCCACACTAACAAGCTTGAGACAACTACCTGCCACTTCTCAGCTGGCCATTTCACAGCTAGAAGGCAACACATCTTGCTGCTGGATTTCACCATACCAGTCACCTTTATAACACTGGCAGGTCAGAAAGAAAACTGTTTCCTACATTGTTGCTGTGGAAGCAAGAGGAATATTAGCAATAGGAGGCTTGTGAACACTGACTTGAAGGTAAAGAAATTTCTGTTTCTAAAGATGCTTTTGTGCACTTCCCAGGCTCCATATACTTTTTGCAGTACAGAGCATTGCAGACCAACAGTAAAGCCTGCCGATAACCTACGTTCCAGTCCCAGACCGAACTCTGCTGCTTAAAAGTGGCACCGCTGTCCAGCTGCATCAACAGCTTTTTATGCTCCACAGATGATACCAGACCTCTACCAGGCTACCACAAATTTTAGAAGCTGGAGACGACTCACCGTCCTTTTGACAGTAGAAATCTGGGTGACTCCTAAGTTTGGTTATCCAAGACAGATTCCACTCAACAACAGATCCACGCTCACACCACTGAAGCAGAGGAAAGCAGCTCCAAGTCCTTCACTGACACCGTGTGTCAGAAGCAGGAACTGGCTACAACAGAGAGGGCCAAGCAGGTTCCAAGTGACATCCAGCACAGGTGTACACATAAGGACCTCTGGCTGAGAAACAACCAAAGCACCAGGACTTTTGGAGCTAAAAGAAGGGATTAAACATATTATTGCCGAGGGTTTCAAGAGAAAGCTTAAGCCAAAATAGCTCTCTCGCCTTCCCCTCAATTCTGGTCATGTTTTCCTCTCCCTACTTAAAGCCAGCTCAGGAGCCTTGCCTGGCCACACAGCACCTATTTGGCTCTCTATTTCTGACTCATCAAGAAGCAAGAGCTCAAATCGGCTTACTTTGTGATTGGACAAGCAGAGATGACAGAGGATCACGCAGAAAGGGATGATCTCCTCCTTCTGGTAGCACTAAGCTGCCAGCCCAAGTCCTGAAGCAGAGAAGTCAATTCCTTTGTGCTTCCAGACCAATCCAAGCACACAAGAGGGAGCAGTATTTCAGACCTGGAAGCACAATGTCTTCCAAGCAATATCAATACCAGTGACCAGTCAGATACCTGATTCCCAGGGCCAGCCCCAGAACAGCCTTGGTCCGTCAGGATTTTTCCACGGCCAACATGATCAACCACTGCAGGACTGGGACTAACTACAGAGCCAGACTTGCACACAAGAGGCAGCAGCAAAGACAAAACAGAAGTGGCAGAGAACATGTGAGTATTTTATGCCCAAGTACTTAATTTGGCTGCTAATAAGCTAGCCACTGCCTAGATTTAGTGCAGACAAGCACATCTGGGAGAGAAAGAATGTACTTTTAAACTCTATGGAGCACAGGAATTAGGTACTGAAACGGGAAAATTAGAACTAAAGGGACAGAGGAAAGAAAAGGTCCGACCACAGACCTATACAAGTGATCAAGAGCAGTGTTCTTTCAAAGGAAAATCCCTCTACAAGAGCACAGTAGACAGAGGCACAGAAGGCTAAGTGGAGGAAGAAGGAGATTGGCAGCAAACCCGGAAGAGCCTTCAGGCTCTGAATGAAGCTTGACAAGGAGCACAGCAGCAGCCGCCACCAGAGAGCTGTCAGGGACAGGACAGTAATGATACCAAGACAAACATTTGGGAACTCCAAACCGACTCATTCCAAACACAGAAAACACTGCTCCAAGGGAGAGCTACATTTACTCAAGTTGGTTCAGAAGGCAAGGAAGGGAGGGAAAAAAAGAGAAGCTGTAAGAACAGAAAGACTCTAAAGAGGAAGCTATCTGCAGGGAAGGTGATAAAGTGATAGCTTAGGCCACACTGAGACTTCTAACTAGCAAGAGAGGGGAATACTCCCATTGCTCTCTTTCAGGCCCTGGCCTCCATAGCAAAAACGAGAGAGACTGCCACAAGCAAAGAGCTGCAAAAAAGCGTAGCTGAAAAGGGGCTTCTGTCCTAAGTAAAAATGGCCTGGGTATTTTAAGGTAGAGACTGAGGCACATCACAACACTCTGTTCCCATTCTGTTGCCTAGTGAGCAGCTCCTGGTAACTTCCATCCAGAGTTCAGCTGGGCAAGGATCCCTCTAGATAGTCAATATTAATTTCCATCGCTCAGCAATGATCATCAAGATAAAGCCGATTCTTCTAACAATACTAGTTAAGTAAGAATGATCGAGTAATTATAGTCCCATTTACCAAAACAACTGACATCTCTGGATACATATGTTTCTAACCTATTTCACAAAGACCCAGTTTTGATCTTCGTGATTTGTGATCCAGGTTCCAGACATCAGTGAGTGAAAACCGTTAAGCAGCTCACTGATACAAAGGAACTGTTTAGCACTGACTAATTAAGATAAGCTGACCACACGTGATGAGCATCACAGAGCAAAACCTCCACAGCTCTCCAGGTCAGTACACACTGATCTAGAAAAAAAAGATGATGGCTAGAAGTCAGAATTAGCCTCGAGAAAGAGCTCACAATTATAAGTGAAGGGTAATTCACTGGTGAATTTACTAAGGCCTGCACTGGATTTTTTTCCACTAGCAACCCTTCAATAACAGCATGTACTTTCCTAGACGACCCGATTTCCTCAAAAACTGATCATGGGTATCAGGGATTAAGTTAGATTACCCCAACAATCTTACTTCTGGCCTTAAAATGGTTTCGTGTGCTGTCTGCTATTTAGGAAGTGAAAGCATAAAACAAGACTCGTCAGCAAAGCCTGACAAACCCGCCAGGCTCCCAACAACCGCAGGACACACACCACAGCTATACGGCCACCTCAAGAAAGCACTGGGAGCTCAAGCTTCCTTAAACCG
>NW_009630736.1:0-201 GCF_000690535.1 Cariama cristata | reverse complement strand
AAAAAACCCGGTGGCGCCCACCCCCCCATCCCCCCGCCGTATCAGCTGCTGCTGCAATCACACGGCCGGGCTGACCGGGAAACTGAGTCACGCTGAGCTCGGAGGGAGCCGCCGGGGGGGGCGGCGGGGACCAAGTACCTGCTCAACCAAGGGGTGAAGAGCTGAAAAACACTGCTGTCGGCTCTCTTCCCCACTGCCACG
>NW_009630735.1:125079-179547 GCF_000690535.1 Cariama cristata | reverse complement strand
CCCCTTGTCCTGTCACAGCAGACCCCGGCAACACTGGAGGCACTACAGACAAGCCTGGCTGGAGGAATGGGTGTCATGAGTGTCTACCGAAATGCTGATGAGCCCATGGTACACTGGCACTTTGTGTTTATCAACATCTAAGTCCATGCAAGCAAGATATGTTGTAGAGTTATGACCTAATAATGTCTTTGAAATATGCATTCACACTGGTCTAAATACACTTTGTGATGTTCTAGAGTATTTCTACTGAACTGTTGGAATGTATCAAGTGTCTGAGTAGTCTGACTATTAGTGAGCAAATGTGGAGTGGTCTTGTTAAAGTTGACCGAGCACCATTTAGGGGGTTTGCCAGACATCTGCCCTGAGTAACACTCTGAAGGCAGAAACAGCAGAATCCTGTCTTTTGGTGTTCAGCTGGCATACAGGAATAGAGGAAGGGTAACTGGTATCTGTTGCAAAGCTTTGGTATCCTCCTGTGAGGAGCAGTATGCACACAGCTCTACTAATTCTTCTGTATTTCATTATAATTTCATTTATTTTCTCACTGCATTTGCTTTTATTAAAGTAGTTCACAGAGGTGTCATTCCTTGGTTTAGTTCAGTAACAAAACTGAGTACCTCATCACTTGCTATGGGAGAGAAAAACAGATGTCTCAGGCTGTTTTCTTATATTGTCTGTTTTTTATTGTCTTCATATGTCAGCTTTAGTCAATGGGGGAAAAAGTACTCTTAAAGTGCAAGTAAGAGAATATTGTTATTCCTTGGACTGACTCAAAACTCTTGAGGTACCAGAAGAGTTTCATAAAGAATATACCCCGTCTAATGGCTTCCATGAAATTGTGCTCCAGTCTCATCCGTCAGGATTAAACCAGATTTATGGTTTATGGTTTGTTTATTTATTTTTGGTTTAACTGAAATATATTATGTCTCTGGAAAACATATATACATGCAGAGTAACAGCAGCCATTACTGGGAGCTGAGTAACAAAAGGTTACTCTTCCTCTCTGTTTGGGAGGGATTTAATCATCAGAGCCTATCCTGCTCCCACGGAGTTCAAGAGAAGTAGGAGAGGATGCTTTAGACTTTCAAAAATAGCCTGCCTTAAAAATAATATCAAAATGTCCACAGTGTGAGACATATAAGAAAGAGAAGCAGTATGGTGGGGTTGTTGCTGCATGGTAGCAGAGGAACATTAAGTATTCTTGAAAAGGTAATACAGCCCAATACTGTGCAAAACTCCTTTGGCAGTTTTAGCTAGATAGCATCTGCCTGCCTCTCTTCTAGAGTACCATGTTTCTGCAAGTTTCTTAAGATCCGCCACCTGCAGAGCAAATAAATGTCTTGCTCTAAAGGACTGATTTAAAGGATGGAAATCATTGTCTAGGGGCAACCTTTACTAATGATTTGATAAAGCAGTTTGAATTTTAGTTCACCAAATTTGATCAAATTATTATTATTTTTAGGTCATGATATGAAGCAAAGCCATCATTCCAGGATATTTTGACTAAGCTGATCACTCTCTTTTTAAAGGAAATCTATGCAAGAGTCTAAGCCATTAATTTAGCTCTAGATATGATAATTAGCCATTTAATATCCATTGACATTTTCCTGTGGCTATAAACTAGCGGCTACGAATCAAGCCTGTCACTTCTTTACAGTTCTTCCCTTCTTCAAAATAACAGCCCAATTTATCACCTCATTATACAAATTTTATGCCAGCGTATCTTCTCTCAGTTCTGTGGAATTGCAGAATGAAAATGAAGGCATGCAATAGCATATAAATGTCTCAAAATCTTTAGAATTCATGGTTTTCCTAGTCTCTCGCAGTACTGAAAGTGCCATTAATTCTAGGTGAATGGTATTCTCTACTTTGGCCCCGATTTTCCTCCACTCATTAGTTCTTATAGTAGCCATAAATCAGAATATTCTCCTGGATCAGCTCAGAAATCTTCAGCCTTTTTGCTCTCCTGACTTCACACCTGCTACATCTTTCTGAATACTTTTCTTTAGTGGTTAGTGATGACCTCCTACTCCAATTTTCTCCTGTTAGAGTGTCTGTCAATGAGCTCGTCTTTGTTTCTCTTCCCTCACTTTGATTCCTCCTCCTAAACTTCCACTTCTTTAAGTCTTGAAGACAATCCTGAGTACAAACTAAAACTTTGTTATTTTTGCCTTTTCCATACACTATTTAGCTCTGTTTCATAAACTTTTAACTTTGCTACATAGATTTTTATAACCCATAAGTAATAATGTATAAATTATAATACTATTCTGCATTCAAATTCTAATATTTGCCTTTCCTTATTAGTCTCATATCTCACACCTTGCCAGAATTTTTTACCTTGCACCTATTTCAAGGAGGGATCCAAGTGTGATCTGGATGGGAGAATATGCAGTGGTTTTGTAGGTGCTACCAGTGTGGAGATAGAATCATAGAATGGTTTGGTTGGAAGGGACCTTAAAGCTCATCTCGTTCTAACCCTCCTGCCACGGGCAGGGACACCTTCCACCAGACCAGGTTGCTCGAAGCCCCATCCAACCTGGCCTTGAACACTTCCAGGGATGGGGCAGCCACAGCTTCTCTGGGCAACCTCTGCCACTGCCTCACCACCCTCACCGGGAAGAATTTATTCCTGATATCTCATCTAAATCTTCCCTCTTCCAGTTTAAAGCCATTGCCTTTTGTCCTATAATGAGATAATGAGAGAGAGATAGATAACGCCCTTGTGGCAAGTCTGCCCGAACTCCACTAACCTGTAGTACTAACACAATAATTTATCTGTAAAAAAAAAATCAGCTATTCATGTGCTTCTGCTTCCAAAGGACGTTTTCCTCTTCTCTTCTCAAGGACAGTATTCCTAACCTGGATTTTGTTCCAAAGTCAGGGTACCGTATTTTTCTTCACATATTAGCAAATTTAGGAATGTTTCACCTTCAGAAAAGTGTGTTGCCTCCTTTTTTTGATTCAAATACAAAATCTCACTCTGAAGATCATTAAATTTCCTTTCATCTCTCTCACTGCATTTTAAAAAAAAAATCTTTTCAGTTGTCCATCCTTTTTTGTTTGTTTTCTTTTGTACTGAATAAGTTATCCAGATCAGGAGATGGGGCCTTGGTGTGTAAGGTACTGAGTTTTTTTCATGTTTTAAAAAATTGCAAACTCTTTCACATTACAACTCCAAATCCCTAACTCAGCTGGTTTGGCCACCGTGGAACTTCATACAGTCCACAGAAGACACAACAGCTGTAAATCAGGCTGACACGCTTCTGACACGGGAGTGAGCGGGGGGTCAGAGACCCTTCTGCTCCAGCCCGCGCTTTCTCCTCTGCAAATTTGCCTGTGCTCCCTGCAGACAAACCGACAATTCCTTGGGAACTCAGCAACAAAATGACTATCAAAAGTTTCTCCTAGATATCTCGGTCCAAAAGCATCCTATATGCTGTTGCATATGTGCATTTGCCATATGTGGGAGGGGTAACACGCTGTCTTTACTGTTGTCTGTTTGTGACATGAAGGTGAAAGGCTCCAGAGTTCATTAACAGTCCCTACTGAGAAACCTTTCTCTCTCTTTGCAATCAAATCCAAAGAACCCTCTCTGTATTCATTATAAACCCTGCACTCCAATTCTACTTCAGCCCGACCTCTGCTTAATGTGCTTGAGATAAAAGGATCCCACAGTCCATTTGGTAAATTACCGTACGTTTTCTGCAAGCACCCTCCGTCAGTGTACACAGAGCAATTAGCAACTCTTTTTCCAGAAGGGTGACGTACGAACACCTCGGACCGTAACTGCTTGTGACACCCTTGCGAGGCTGCGTAGGACACGGTGCTGGATTAAGGCTCTAATTTAACCCTGGGACTGCTGCTGCTGCCCGTGAGGCTGTTTCCCTGGGTTTTTTTGGTGCTGCAGAACCTCCCCCGGGATCCCCAGGGGAATTAAGTCATGACAGATGATCATCATTGGTTTTAACGCCACTTGTATTGCCTAATCATTTTCACTGCTTATGATCTTAGGAAGATGCTATTAAAAGAGTACATGGCTTTATGCGGCACGTTCAGCGCGCAAGAACAGAGTTTTTAGACCACGTGTCTCATTGGGTTGCATCATTTTGGTGCAAGGTCTATTCTCTCTGTATTTGTAAACCACGCTCTGCACCTGCTGCATTTGAATAATTCAATTCCATGCCTAGTAACTATTGAAAATTAACAGGGGTATGCTATATTTAAAGATTAAGTCTCCAAAGCCACAGGAGAGAGAAGTGAAGAGAGAAGAGCATTTTTTCTTGCTCTGTCTCTCCAGCTGTGGTGTGCTGCCATGCGTTGGGTTTCCAACTCCACAAAGATCAACGTCACACACCTGCAGTGTTTGATGGACTCCAGATATCAGGAAAGAAAAAGCAACAAGTCAGCTCTCCACCAACAAGGTGCCCAACCTTTGGTGACCTTCTTTGCTTCAGAAGATATCAAAAACTTAACAGCGTCATTAGCAGTAATTAAGAGTTCTGTCTGGGGAAAATAGTTTATTGTGTTTGACACTTTTTTCTGTGACAATAAGTGTCCTCAGGCCCCTGCGGGGGAAAGCAGAGCAGGGAAGTGCAAAGGAGGGGTTCCCAGAAGTGCTCAACATTGGCCCCATTGCCATCCCACTGAGCTCTGAATTGAACAGCCTTCACAGAGACAGGATTAGACCCACGGCCCCCACCTCGGCTGTTTGTCCTCACTCATGTAGCACCTCAAGAACCTGCATAAAGGTTCCTGAGAACCATAAAGAAAATCACCTTTCTTCTGCTGTCAGAACCGCATGACCCAGCAGATGGTGGCCAAAAAAAGGTCTGTCCCAGCTCCCATCTGCTGCACACTGCTGCAGGACAGGGACACACCTGAGAAGAGCCGGAGGGAGGGTGACCATCACTAACCAGCACCTTGGTGATGCCCAGCTGGGAGACAGCCCACCAGGGAAAGGCTGCAGACCCCGGCACACCCAAGGGCCAACCCACTCTGCCTAAAGTGCAATGGACTTTAGCATTGTGGGAACGCTGACAGAGTAGTGTGCGATATATAACCTCTTCCTTTTTAAAAGCTTCAGATTTTTTTCCTGATATCTTCTTAACCAACTAGTAAGTGTCCTCATTGCATTTAGTAAACAGTTGTTCCAATGTCACTCATCGGTCACAGTCACTGCGTGGGGTTGGGGACAATTTGTAAATTTGGTTGCAAATTTCTCACAAGGTATATTTCAGTTGGAAACAGTTGTTTGCTGGAATGAACAGTTCTCCGCAAAAGCAAACTGATTTTATTACACATTTCAGAAAAGACATGAAATACAAAGGTTTTGGTTATGAGTTACATGTTTATTTTGCCTTATCTGAATATTTTTAATTTCATTTCAAAACTTGTTTTACTTTGTTGTAAGATCTTAGCTGAAAAGTTTTAAAGTTGAAACTGAACTCATGTTTTCCATGTTTTGAGAATTATTATGGTAATTTTATGTCATAAGACATTTAGAATATCTTTCTATTTTATATTGATCAGAATAACTTTCCCCAAATCTGTGAATTCCTCGTGAAAGAAACATTCCAACTTCCCTCCAGTTTTTTAATTAATGCTGGCAGTTAGTCATGAAGCAGGGTGAAGAACAGAATGAAAGAGAACTATATCTTTCAGCTGAAACATTCAGTTAGCAAGTCATAGAAAAAGAAAAAAAAACTTCACAATACAAGGCTTTTTACCATTATAAGTCTAAAGAAATTTTTTCTTTATAGGCTCTTTCCTTTTTTAAGATTAGGAAAAGGAAAAAAAAAAGGCAAAATGGAAGATACAAAGTTTATGCAAATATTAAAACTCCTTTAAAAAATAAGTTAGTTTTATACGTTAAGCAAATATGAATTACAAACCAGAAATGACATATCTATCTGTCAAGGCTCACTGACACAGTGTGAGAAAAAAATTTTTCTTCATCTGTTGAGTGAAAAAAAGGTTGTAGTTGGAAATCGAATAGAAAGAAAGAGCAGGGCTGATGTGTTGTCAAACTGTGGGTGCTACCCGAGCACTGAGGGTGTTTCAGTGCAAGTTGCAGCCCAACTTCCCCTTCTCCTGCTGGGCAGCTCTTGCTCTCAGGGAAATTGTAAGAGATGTTTGTACCTCCACTCTCATTAAGTTTCAAAATTGACATGATATCAGGGTATCTGCAAGCCTAAAGCAGACGTTACTGCATCAGTTTATCCTCAGATTTGGAAGGGCTTTAGCAGGGATTGTTATATCCATATCCAGATCCACATCCAAATCCAGATCTAGATCTATATCAAATAAAAGTTTACCTTTTGGACTAATCAATTGAGAAAAAATGAGAGGTTCTTCATGTTATGCCTAAACATCCCAGCCCCATAAGCAAAAAGCTAGTGATCAGCTTTTGTTAGTTTTTTTTTTTTCATATTTAAACTGACAGACAAAAACAAGGCTTCTATGTTTTTCTCATCCTTTTTGGTCCGACATATAATTGTATTTCATTGTGATTTCGTTATTTGAAAGTAAATATACAGCAAATTGTTCAGTTCATAAGTAACAGAAATGTTGGATTTTCTATTTAATATGCTTGTACTATAAACTAGGACAGCTGCCTGGGAAAGTAGCAAAGAAGGTGATTACATGAAGTTTAGGGTGAAATTTTGATTTTTTTTCTGCCTGTGAACACAGTATAAACTGTGGCGCTGTCACTTTTACCTCTTCGTAAGTGTGAAGCTGGATAGAATTTCTCCTGGCCTCCAAACCTTCAGGTTAAGATATACTCACGGTTGGGTCTAATCCATTTAGCATTTTCCACATTGCTCATGAAGAGGTGAGCAAATAGTGGGGTCAGTTTGGTGCCTAAAGGTGTGCCCAAGTTGTGGCCAATGCATCATATTTGAAGATGAATTCACCAAAGGTGGGGGAAAATTATATCAATTGTTTCAGTGCAAGTCTTAATGTAAGTCTTGTTATAGTAATGGATGAACATGTCATGGTGATTTCTCAGTCATTTCATGGTTTGGCATGAGTATTGTTGCTAGGGTCATCCTGTCTCTTTTTTGGGTTAAATCTTACTGGTCCAGGTTAAATCTTACTGGTCCACTTTAGAAGCAGTAGGGGTTATCTTGCAGAACGGTGAAGTATATTGAGCAACCTTATCTAGTTGATGTCCCTACTCATCGCAGGGGGGTTGGACTAGATGACCTCTAAAGGTCCCTTCCAGCCCAAATGATTCTATGATTCTATGATTATTTTCTTGTAGCTCATGGGAGCATGTGGTGATCTGTTGTTGGATTTGGTCAGTGGTGAACTAATTAAAGTGAAGGCGATAGTGTCTTACCCTGGTGCCTTCTCACAGATTTGTACATCAGCTTTAGATCTGTGCATGGCAGCCATGGGGCTGTATGTGATAACTCCTCTGGGAATAATGTGTTTCTCACATAACCTTAGGCAGTTGTTGCTGCTAGTGTTCTTTCTCTTTACTCCGTAGCATCTCCCTATCATAACTGTCACTGCTTCCCTGATGAAAATTGAAAGGAACTCTAAATCTTCTAAAATCATGATTTGTTTAAATAACTCAGCTGAAGCTAGAATCTTACACTTTACAATGCATGATATGGAAATTAAGGCTTCTTTACGCTTGAAATCCATCTGAACTAATTCTGAAAGGCAGAAATAGGAGATATCAACAAAACAGACACTTTCTCATTTTTCTTATACATATAACTCTGTACCTGATTCCCATGTTTCTTATAGAAGTTCAGATATTTTTTCCACAAACGTAAAGCCCAGAACTTCATGAGTTTCAATAACTAGGATGTTTTTACCATCACATGAAGCTGTGTGAGTTCTTACAGTGCAGAGGAGAGGAACTGATAGTTTGAATCCAGCTCCAAACTACTTGTTCACCTGAATCAGAACTGTAGGGGAGGAAATCTTTAAGGGTCAGCCTCTGTATTTGGATATTACTGCTACTTCTGCCAGGTATAAATGTAAAACCAGAAAGATGACAACCATGAATGGGTGTTAACTTACGTGTTAGCATATGTGTTTAACACTTAGATAGTGTTAAACTTTCAAAAAGATCCTGGGCAAAGTTTCCCTGCCTGCAGGGCATGGCCAGTCTGCCCAGTCCAGAGATGTACAAAGACCAAGAGAGCGATGGAGAACCCTGGGCTGTGTGGAGACACAGGGCTGGGCTGTGTTGTTGTTTTATTGAAGTTTAGGTGGTCTCCATCCCCCAATCAATCTCCCCAGGACAGTACAGGCTCCCATACCCTGTTGTGGTTCCAGGATGGGCTGCACAAAAAATACGGCTTCAGCCTAAACTTCAGGAAATGCATGACGCCTGGGTTACTTTGGGTACCTTGCAGGAGTCACCTCTTCCTGTTAGTGCTGGGTTTTGTGGCTAGAATGGCATCTGTGGAAAATTTCTTGGTGCCAAGAGTGTCTTGAAGGTGGGGTAGCAGCTATCCCCATCTCTGCTCCTGGCATATGGGCGCACCCGCAGACGTGAGGAAGTTCAGCAAGGGTGATGGTAGAAGTGAACACCAGATCACAGATTACTCTGTCACACACCTCCCTGGGGCCGTCATCCAGGGCAGCTCCCATCCTCACCTGTGGTCCTTCCCGCAAGTCAGCAGGACAAGGCAGCCTGCAGACCAGTCTCCTGGTATGACTCCACTTCTGCCTGGTGCCCCATGCACAGGGTGACAGGGAAACCAGCCCAACCAGCTCTGCCATTTGCTTCCTTTTGCAAAATGCTGTGGAAAAAGAACAGGAAGGTGAAACATAAAGAAAAAACTGTATTTCAACTTTGCAGTTCCAAACGCCTGTTGGCATCAGTCCTTCATGGACTCTGCAAGGTATCCTGCAGAGGAGCAGGTATTGAGAAACAGTGGGTCAGCAATTTTATGCAAATACTTCTTCTAAGGCAGGGAACTACTTTGGATAATTGCTTACACTGTTCCAGCAATTCAGACTGTTCATAAGGCATACATAAAGTACAGTTTCCCAGTCTGCTGAGAAAAGAGAGACAGGTGAAGGCACAGCTTTTTGAACGCTGCAGTGGAAGGGTAGTGTGGGATAAGTATTATTAAGAAAATACTATTACCACGGTGTTCACCTCCCACCAAACCTTCCCAACCACAGCCTGGTGAACACCAAAGTGCAGTTTGAACTGCAAACTCCTGCACGGGTGATCAGTGAGCACTGGGATGAGAGGGATGGAGGGGAGGTGAGGACAGTTCAAAGCCGGTGAGAAGTTGGGATAGATGAGGCCAAGGTTGTGGTAGGCATTCAGGATATGGTAGCCAAAGGTGGGGACATGGGGAGTCAGGCACTTCCAAGAATATGTTCCCCATCGTCAGCGTGTGCTTTGGGGACTGTCCAGCTGCTTGTGGCTCTGGGTGTGTCAGGGCTTGACAAGAGTCCCTGAGGAGCACCTGAATTGCTGTGCTCTCTTTCAGGGATGCTGAAGGGTTTGATTCTCCAGTAATGCACACAGAACTTCACTTTCAAGCACTTGGTTCATATGTTTAGGCTGCAGCAAATTTGTGTTAGGGCCTTGCTACTATACTAGGAGACAGCTAATGGAGTTGGTTGAATAAACAGATAAAACATAAACATTTTATGAAGACATAAAAGTCAATTGTATAAAATGATACATCAGCGTAACAGTACCACACAAGATGCTTTCTCCTGTGGTAGGAAACCCAAGAGCTGTGAAGCAGAGCATCTGTCACAGTGCTAGCTGAAGTCATTTTGTTTTGGCAGGTAAGGGCAAATCACACTTTGAAATCTTTTAAGCACACACCCAACGCACACATGGAAAGAAAATTGCCTTTGAGTGAGAATAGCAGAATAGCTTTTCCCACTGTAACTGATGCAGTGGAATAGTAGGGAAAAGCAAAAAAGTACTAATAAGAAAGATAAGCATGTTCTGCCACTCTTCATGCAAAGAAAGTACTTAGGCAAATAGCGAACGTATGGCATTGTTCTTCTGCTGAGCAACACGTGCAGTTCTGGGCCCTACAGTTTAAGAAGGATGTGAAGGTCCTTGACTACGTCTGGAGGAGGGCAACCAAGGTGGTGACAGGGCTGGAAGGAATGTCCTATGGGGAGCAGTTGAGGGCTTTGGGCTTGGCTAGTTTAGAGAAAAGGAGGCTGAGGGGTGACCTCATTGCTCTCTGCAGCTTCCTGAGGAGGGGACGTGGAGAGGGAGGTGCTGATCTCTTCTCCTTGGTATCCAGTGATAGGACATGTGAGAATAGTTCAAAACTGTGCCAGAGGAGGTTTAGACTGGACATTAGGAAGCATTTCTTTGCCAAGAGGGTGGTCAAACACTGGAAAAGGCTTCCCAGAGAGCTGGTCGATGTCCCAAGCCTGTCAGTGTTGAAGAGGTGTTTGGACAATGCCCTTAATGACATGCTTTAACTTTTGGTCAGCCCTGAAGTGGTCAGGCAGTTGGACTAGGTGATAGTTGTAAGTCCCTTCGAACTGAAAATAATCTGTTCTATGTTATTCTATTCTAGTCTATTTAATTCTAACATCCCACCACTCTTCTGTTGCTCACTGTGGGAGTACTGCTTCTGCGTAATAGGAGTAGAAATAGAAATAGAAATAGAAATAGAAATAGAAAGAAATAGAAATAGAAATAATTTGGTATGACTGTTCACTCAACTCTAACTCCAGTTTTGGCTAACACACAGCTCACGCTACAGCCTGATGTGTGCTGGGAGCGTTGCCATTATGTCAAAGCAAGAGCAACATGTGGGACACAATGACCAGTAAGAGATAAAGGTCGGTATGCAGCCGTTATCACCTGCAGCTTGCCGTCTCCCGCAGCCATCATCCTTGCAAATTAATGATTCCTCAAATTTGATATACTTAGATGTTTCATGTTGATTTTTATCTTATTATTCTCCGCTGAACTAAAAACTAGTAAAAAACAGAAGAGAAGCTTTTTACTGAAATTTTACAACTTCATTGAAACACAGCATGCTAGTCATAGCATCCTTGCTGATCTCAAAAATCTGTTCATGCCTAATAAAGGAAAGGCAAACTTGATGGAAACACAGTGACTAGCATATGTGTGCTGCATCACATTTTTCGATGTGTGCAAATTAAAATAAACATAAATGAATCCTCCACATGATGAATATACAATCCTCCAGCACATACTGCTGGGAAAGATGTGTATTGAAGACTTCAAGGATAGCTCCATGGGGAGATCCATCTGGAGGAGGAAAGGTACGGCTAACAGTAATGAGATCTAAGAGAGGCATAATTACACTCTCCCAGAAGGGATTCTTGCTACTTGAAACAGTCAGAGATCCAGGCAAACCTCCCTCATCAGCAGTGGGAAAATTGTCGCAGTACCTGGGCAGCCTCTTCTGCTGGCTCAGGTTGTCCGGCCATTCAGCTCCAGCTTCCCATACCACCTCTCTCCGGTGCAGATCAAGGCAACACGCTCACCAACACTCTCCTCTCAACAAGGACTTTGTTTCAAGTATGTGTTGATCTTCTGGAAGACGATCATATCCCATCAGTGCCTGGCCACTGACACGAACTCCCACATCCAAAGCACTGATTGCAGAAACATATTTCCAAGCTGGTACATCACCTTCCTCAGGAAACCTGAATTGGGACTATATGACAAGTAAGACCACCTGTTTTACTTGGTAGTCTAAAACCACTTCTGATCAGTCCCCAGGAGCACTATCCTCTTTAGGAATGCAGTGGATGAAGTAGGCCCAATTTCAATTTAAATACAGAAATTTATTAATAATCATTCCATGTCTAAAAAAAGATCATTTATAGCCAGTTCATGTGTTGTATCAAAAGCACGTAAAAATACACAATGTAATCAAAATTTCTTGTTTATTTTAAATTATTTTTTTTTTGGTTGTTATTGTTCTCCTAAACATTGCACTGAAACACTTTCTTTGGGAGTCTGCAGAACTGCTGAAGGTATTGCCATCCTTTGATTCAAGCGATGACAGATGAGGGTTTTGATCCAATGTTTCTGTAGTAAAGTCCAAAAATTTGGCTCGGATCTCCCTACTACAGCTGCAATTTCAGTTGCAACTTACAAACTATTTCACTAGTAACACTTTTTTTTTTTGCCTTTTAGGGATGTTAAAAAATTATCATAATCCTTGGGACATGGGTTGTTTCACCCACTGCTGTCTTCTTTACTTTCTCATAAGTAACCCAGGAGCTATCCCAGACGCTAACAGATGGAGGATGCCTCTTCCTCAGTGACCCTTAAGTTTACCAATCCTAACTGGCTCCTGCCAGTCAGTAGAAGTGTGTCCTGGCCACCTTCAGAAGATGATCTGAAGTGCTCAATGCAATTAATATAGTCCAGCAGCCTGGACTAAAGACTCATGACTCAGTGGCATGCAATGCTTCATCACTTGCAAGTCTCTCTGACTTTACACTCCGTACAGGGCTGGTCATGGTAATTATACATAAATATTGGCTTATTTAATTCAAATGCAAACAGTACAGCCCCATGGTGTAAAGGCAACTAAACAGAAGTAAAAGAAAACTATGCTTACACGTGCATTTTCAACAGTTATGTGAAAGAGGCCTCTGTCACTCTCTGTTATCCAGCTGTCAGGATACTCATCTACTTTTCTAACCATAAGATTGGCAATGGTCTGTTGTTAGGTGGTATTTCCTCAAATGAACAAGTTTGGAACATAAACTGCCTTTTATAAAATCTGGTTTTGGATCTTCCTTAAGTTTCCTTCAGCTTCAGATCTTGTCCCCATTAAGGTGTGCACTTAGGGTGAACTGAATGTCCCCAAGCCCCATCTCCTGTATTGATTACATTTCAGTCAATTATAATGGTTGCCTAGATACCCAAAATGCTGGCAGACACCTGAATTCAGGTGTCTTAGTCTCCAGATGAATCCTTCCCCTTCTATTCTAAAGATAAAATAGAACCAGTTAATACCATGGTTGTATTAAGACTGCATATGGTGATAATTACATTTTTCAACAGCTATGTTTTTTTTATTGTGATGTTTCTTATCATTTTAAGCAGTAACACATTAGAATCATTTATAGAAATAATGACATTATTTCTATATATAGACATATGACATATAATGACATTAAAGAGAAAAATCATTCCTAAAGGACATTGAATCCATCTACTGATGAAAAGTGTGAGTGCCAGTGAGGGTATCACACTCTTGCCGTATCGATTCCAACAGAAGACACGTGTATGCAACAGGTAGACAGGCAGGTGGTTACTATCTGGTTGACACAATTAATGTGTATACATTTTTGTGAACAGATCGTAAACAAACAAGCAAAACCTTTCTCAATTTTATGAAGGTATTACAATCTCCTCCCTCAGAAAAAAAATGTGTCTGTGGTTCTACCAAAAATATCTGCATGTTACCTATTTCTTACACTTATAACAACTTTAAATGTGTGTGACATTCTAGACAAAAGAAATTTCAACTACAAACAAAAACAAAACAAAAATCACAATCAGTTTGCAACTATTGCAGTATTTAAATCTTTCCTCACTCTTAGCATCATAAAATTGTGGTAGTTTATATCCTATATCTACAAAAATTGGTATAAGGGTAAGGAGACCTGTTCTGATATAGACAATCGTTTTGTGGGTCCATGCTTGAACTGAGGCAGGTGGAAACCTCTTACATGCAGTAAAGTCACAGGACTTTCTCATAAGAAAGCCCAGATGAGGGCTAGAGCAGAGCTGCTAGAGCAGCCGGATCAACTCTGCAGTAGCTTTGTCCAAGTGAAGCCCCAGGTAATGAACTTGGGTACCTGGCACGGGAGCGCAGATCACACCTGTCTGCAGCCCTCACTGTTAGCATCAAGCACAGCTCTAAAGGGGAAAAACTTCTCTAGTCATTTGGGTTTGGGGAATCACTTCAAATACTTATTTTCAGTTTATAATTGTTTTTGTTTAAGTCCTTAGCACAGAATTGCATCTGAAAGCCTGAAAGATCTAAAGTAAAAAGACTAATTACTCATAGCACCCTGTAATGTATTGTAAGAATATAATATCCACCAAGAAAGAAATCAAATTAATGAAAGATTAATGTTGTTACAGACAGCTCTATTATATGGTGGATCTACTTGCTTTTATTGAAGGTCTACAAATGTCTGGAAGAAAAGGCTAATGAATCATTCATTAATTCTTTTAAAGGGATAAGCTTATGACCTATGTTAGCAAGCCTACATTTTTATTTTCAGACATTTGCTTTTTACAGATTTCAATGCTTAGTGTGACTTTGAAGGACAAGAAAAGTCAGGATCTTATTTTTGCCGATAAGACGTTGAGAAGCCTAACAAACTTCTTGACAAAGCTGGTGAGTGCTTCTGCCTCCCAGTTCAGCACAGTGTCTTGCTGCTAGAAGATCTTCTCTATCTAGCTTCTGCTCAGTTTATGTTTTCACAATTCAGTATTTAAATGCAGAAGAACACATCCCACCCTCCGTATTGGTAAAGATCTTGATAACCCTCCAGCTCACTGTACTGCTCCTCGGAGGTCCTTGGTCATCTGCATGGGAGAAAAGAGGCTCAACCCACATTACTGGTGTTGCAGCAGCATCAGGGACCCACAGGAAGGGCACATAACCCCTTGCACCCTGCATAATTCCAGAAAAAAGCAGTTACATCCCACTCCAAGGAACAGATGAGATGTCAGTGATGCAACCAGATGGAGAGGTCTGGAGGAGAGACATGAAGGGACAGACATCAGGAGTGGGGTGGTCTCAGCACGGTGGCCATCACCCTACCTAACCTTCCTCACCCGCTGGCAGACATGCACTCTATGACCGTCCTTGCCATATAGCAAAGGAGAAATATCCGGAAGACAATTCCTCTCACCTGGCCTAGATTACTATTTTAGACTGAAACAAACCTCTGATCCTTTCAACTAACTGGATGTTGTGGTTTAACCTGGCAGGTGGCTAAACACCACGCAGCTGTTTGCTCACTCACCTGCAGTGGGATTGGGGACAGACTTGGAAAAAAAGTAAAACTCATGGATTGAAATAAAGGCAGTTTAACAGAACAGAAAAGGAAGGGAAGATAATAATAATGATAAAAGAATATACAAAACAAGTAATGCACAACGCAATTGCTCACCACCCGCTGACCAATGCCCAGCCGGTCTCCGAGCAGAGGGTTACCACCCACCAGCCAACTACCCCCCTGTTTTATTGTTCATCATGATGTCATATGGTGTGGAATATCCCTTTGGTCAGTTGGGGTCAACTGTCCTGGCTGTGTCCCCTCCCAACTTCCTGTGCCCCCCAGCCTCCTCGCTGGCAGAGCATGAGAAGCATGAAAATCCTTGACTTAGTGTAAGCACTGCTCAGCAGCAACTAAAATGTCAGTGTGTTATCAACGTTATTCTCATCCTAAATCCAAAACACAGCACTGTACCAGCTACTAGGAAGAAAATTAACTCTATCCCAGCTGAAACCAGGACACTGGGTTTTGTAGTTTTGGTGTTCTTAGGCTACTTGACGTGTGACTGATGGAGATGCAACTGAAAGGGCTAAACCTTGGAGCCAGAGGGATCTTGCAGAAAGGCGATATGGGAGAGCAGGAGGGAGGATGGACGAGGAGGAAATTCAGAGAATCAAAGTACATGACTAGGAGTCATCTAAAGAATATCTTTCAGCATGAAATACTTCCATAAATACTTTTTTTCCCCCTATTGCAACTGCCAGTTATGTTTTTTATTTCATTTACACAATAGGGAGCAAAAATACACATTTTGTAATTGCCTGGAATGTGCTCACTAAAAAGCTGTGGTTTATTTGTAGAGGAAACAAGGCATGGCATTTATATTCAGATCCAGATTTCCTTTAAAGGCTTACAATGTCAACTCCTGATGTGTTTCCCTGTCCGCACCTGGCAATAAGCAGAGATCATTATCAACATGCAGAAAACCTCAGATATAAGGAATGTGATTCATAAAAAGGTTATGCAACACATTTTCTTAAACCTCTGGGCAAAATCCTGTGTAATGTAAACAGACAAAGCAAGTGAAGTGCATCTCCTCCTGCGGCAGGGACCCTCAGCCGGTCTGCACAGCGGCAAGGGGTGCGTTTTGCTGCTTAGCCAAGGAGACAGAAATAACCTCTGCCTCGTTAGAAATCCCTCTCCATCTTAAATATCTTCATGGGCTAGATTAAAAGATTCATCTGTCGAAGTCACAATGCAGCAAACAGCATGAGAAGCCTTTGACTTCAGAGAAGGAGTTCCTGAGTCATAGTGCCACAAACCGAACCGGCTATTCCCAGGAGGGCAGGTCCTCCAGCAAGGCTTCCAGGAAAGAAGGAACTGGAGAACATGTCATCATCATTTGTTCCAATCTTACTTGTTGAAATGGAGGCTGGTTCCTGTGGTATTTTGCCAACTATCATCCGTATCTTGCAGCACTGTTGAACCTCTTGTAGGTTTGGGGTGGGGTTTTTTTTATTTGGGTTGTGGTGGGGTTTTTTAGTGTTTTGTGTCATATTACAGTTCTGGAAAAATACTGTGTTTAAGAAAGCTAAAATTTGTCATGAAATTCCAGGATTTAGACCCTATTACACTGAGGAAGATCATAAAAATAGCACCTGGATATTATTCCCCTCCTACAGCAGGTTGTTGCCCAGTGTGATTGGTACAAGCACATCAGGGGACCAGAATTGCTTCATCTGAGCACCGGAAAGAAAAGGTACGAGAGAGGGGAAAATCAAACCCCACAGAAGCTCTGAAGACCTATGTCCCCTACCCAAAGCAGGTCGAATTGACCCCCAATTCACCCAGCTCTTAGTATTGGGTTTTCCTTAGTAGCATAGGTACTGGGTCTCTTTGTCTGGGCTATGCCACCCAGCAAGTGAGCGCTCAATCCTTGCTCCTTCTCTGGTTTGCCCTTTTGGGACGAATAAGCAGGAAGACAACCCGAAGCTATCATCTCCCTTTTGCAAATATATGTATCAAACCTGCTTTAATTATCTTCTCACAAATCTGTAGTAAGCATGTTAAGAACCAGGCGGAGCATATCACATCGTAAAATGTTACAGGCAGCCTCCAGATTATGTACGAAAGGTCAGGCCCAAGCATCTTATTATTCTGTTATATTCTCCAAGATGTCATATGAATTCATCAGTCTTTTTATTGCAAGTCATTAATTCAATTGCAGAAAATGATGAACAGCATTTATTTAGAACATTTTTGGAATAGACAGTGATGTTTTTCACCTGCACTATTAACTTCCTTATGTTCATTGAAATATACTTGAACTCAGATCAAGCATCTGAGTGGAACTTTATTTTTCAGAAAAACAATTTTTTTTCCCTATAAACTCATAAATTCAATTGTTTGGGGTAAAATTTGTCTTCCATTAATACACAATGAAAATACTTCTTTTCTCCTTCTATTTCTGTGAAAATGAAGGCATTAGCACATTTGTAATTGCCTTAAGTTGACTAGAAAAATGGTATGGGATGTTCCAGAAGAGGTTAGATTACAGATTAGTTAACGAATGTCTTGTGATTTTATATGCAGAGAGAAATATAAACTGAGTGCCCTTTAATCAGGAAAGAAGAACTGGAGTTTATCATAAGTAATGGCTGTTTAGAATTCCTTACACATCACATGAATGTAAACTGGGATCTGCATGTATCTATTTATCTGCCTGTCATCCCATCTTCAGATGGTAAAACGAATCTAGCAGAGGACACGTGCATTTACACTGCACACAAAGCACAATAATGTCTGGGATCCCACCCGAATACAGAAGGACTTCAGGATCTCGGCTCAGCAGGATGGATCCTGCCAGCTAACCCCTATAGTCGTAACCAGACATGGGGCTGCTGTAGCCCAGCACCTTCCAGGGCACAGGTAGCGCATCCAGCTGCACCTCCTCGCAGTTTTTGCTGCCTATTTGTCTTCCAGCAGAAGACGCTGGAGAGGGCTGGGACAGGGGCTTGCAGACTCCATCTCAGGCGGGTCCTCTCTAGGGATCCCCGATGCTTTGCATCTTCCCTGAGGAGCAGAGGTGCTGAGGGCTCCCCACCCCGAGTGATGTGTTTCTCCAGGCTTCATAAAACCAAGGACCCTTGGGAGTCCCTCAGGAGACCAAAACCCTTTGTAGGTTTCGGGGAGCTTCAGCAGCTGCTGAGTGTGCACCTGTGCCCTGTCTTGTCCCCTGCCATCAGGGGCTCCAGGCTCTGGGTGCTGGCAGAAACCTCACGGAGAGCAAAACCTGCTGTGCTTTCAGGAGTGACACTTGGGCAGCAAATAGCAACCAAGTGGCAGGTTCTAGACACCAGATCTTGCATCTCTTGGGAGAAAAATGCGAGCTACTAAGGGCACCCTCAGAAACTTTCTAGCACTTTGGCCGCAGTGGGACAAACTTGGCTTCGTTACCTACTGTGGAGAACATGTTGGAGGGGAAGCTGGCTTTAGAGGAGTTTATCAGAGTTATGAGGTAGAAAATTGGCATGCTTTTTAGTAATTTATAATTGTAAACATTTCCTTCCCCAGATGCAGTATTTCTCTGCTCCCTATAAAATTCCTGTCAGTGAGGCATTCTCACTCTGGATACCTCTTTCCCCTACTGAGAGCTGCCCTGTGTACTTTATTTAATATCTCTCTTACAGTCCTTTCTAGTGGATGGTCTTCCAGCTGGTTTCTCAAGGGACCATGCCATGTGTTTTAGCCATGTGTTTTAGCCATGTGAAGCAGCTGGAAATGGCAGGCATCAATGAAAAATATCCTATGAGCTGACCCAAGCAAAAGGAAGGGACGATCTGTTCCAAATACCCAGCGAAGACATCAAGCAAGATTTGTTCTTGCTTGAAGAAAGCAAATTGAGCTAGATGTGAATATCTGTTCCCAACGGGGTGGAAGCTGTCACAGCCTCTACGGCTTCAGAGCTATTGGGACAACCACCCCTTGCCCACCCAGAAGAAGCTGGTGGATGTCATGTCGGTTTGCATTTACCCTTGATTTACCTGTTGCTGGCCATGCACATTCTGCAATAGCTTTACTATCTCCTTCCTAGCAGTAGTACAACAGCAGGCAGCAGCAGCCCCAAGGCCAAGGGTGTCCAGGCATCTCTCCTGGCTCTGTTGAAGAGGAGGATGGCTCACGACCGGTGCGGTAAACTCTGTGCTACAGACAGATGGCTATGACCTCTTGCCACCAGAAGAGCTCTGTGACCTGTTGTTAGTACTACCAACAGAGACGGAATGCTAGCTCTAAAAATAGGAATTTGTATCCTCTTGGGTTACCCAAAGCCAGGGATTTTGAGCATTTCTGCTGTTTCAAATTTGTAAAACTTTCTTTAGATGCCAAGACAGAAAACATCACTCCAGTGCAAAGTATTATTTTTGTCTCTATGGTTCTTGCCAGACAACGTATAACTGCCAGTGAAGAACCCACATAGATTCATTAGCTTGTTGTTTTCATTTTAATACCATTTTTGGCCTTCTCTCTAATGAGTTAGTCTTAACTTTACAATTCCCAAATAATTGCTGTGCACACAAATTCAGGTAAATATTCTTGCAGAACTTTAACTCCTCCTCGTTATTGGTAAGCTGCAGGAATGAGACTCTGTGTGACAGCATACGAAAGGCCAAATCTCTTAGTATCTTATGAAAAGTGTTTAGTGAAAGTAAAGATAAAAGCTGACTGAAGTAATATTCTCAAGATCATTTATTACTATCCTCTAAAAAGAAAGAAAGAAACAAAGTCTCCCTTGAGATTCATTTGACACAAAATAATTCCAGCAGATGTTAAAAGAGCGGGTCCACTTTTAAAGGGAAACTGGAGAAACATTGGCAATCTGGTTTTTACAGCTTCATGCCTCTATCCTCTGTCCAAAATGTGGCTGAGCTCCACACCTTTGCCATTACCCAGGGGAAGGAGAGTGAAGACACTTCATAGAGTTTAGAGGCTAAAAAATGCAATTTCCTATGCAGAGCAATTTGGAACAACATCAAACAGTAACAGGGATGGTGTTACAAACAGAACTGGAAATGTAGATAAGAGAACATCCTTAGCTGAGATTTTCTTGAACTACCAGCAGAAAGGTAATATCACATCTGAAGAGCTAAAAGTTTTTGCTTCATCAAGAAAAATAACCCATGGGATTTTATTTAATAATAAGGGACAAAGAATATACCCTGACAATAGAACTATATTTGCCAGTGAGCTACCATTTAATGCATGTACTAGCCCTACATGCTGTGTTTAGCTTGCACATAGACAAGCCCTAGGAAGAATTATTCAAGAAAATTCAGTTGTTAAAAAATTTAGAAGAACTGGGAATATCAAAAAATGTGGGGCAGAATTGTGAGTAAGATTCATTGACCACAATTATAACTTTGTTATCTTATTCATTTAGAAAACAACCTGTCTCTGATTATTTTGAAAGCAATAACTGAATTGTATTTTTGTATTTCCAAAATATTAGGATTTTATTCTTTATTTCATAAAAATTGTCATCTTCATATATATTTTCCTATTTCCTCCTCAGAAGAGAACTGTGTTACCATTCCTTCATCTCAGGAATGCATAGGCATCAAGATAGAGGTAATAACCTGGTAATAACCAAAACTTCTCATACAGGTTCATAACCACCTAAATAGTGGAATGAAAAACTCTGCTTTTACAGACAGTGGATTATGCAGAAATTGCTTTTGTAGAAATAAGTTTCTGGATTGATTTATAAACTAAATGTTAAATACTGCCACCTTGTAGTTATTAATGATGTTAAGTATTTGCACCTTGCATATGCTTTCCTCTAGACTTAACAAGGTAAGAAGGAGAAAGCAGGTTGATGTTCAGAAAAACACACAGAGGAAAGAAATCTTGGCTGAAACTATTTAGAAGCGCAGTATTTGCACTGTGACCTTGTTCTGTTCCTGATGAGATCCAAGACTGCTTTATTAGTTAGACGTGAAAATTAGTAGCTATGGGTACTTCAGAGAGCAAAAATTTGCAGTACTGCTTTAAACTGAAAGTATTGAATAACTTCACTCCGGAGTGCTTGGTAGCTTTCTCCTGGTTCATTAATTAGGGAAAAGAACCTCTCTCCAATGGGTCTGAGTGCAGTAATCCCTATGAAATACACTGGGATGTGCAGGGGTAAAACCTCCGCAAAACAGGAGTAGAGCATCTGAGGTGCCAAGGGCAGATGGAGCTCAGACTCATTAAAAACATCTGGGCAGAGCGTAGCCTTTTAGTAATTGTCTGAACAGCTGAATTTCTGGGTTACTGTCCAAGTTTGAAATCAGTCAGGAACGGGAGCTTGTAAAGAAAGCCAGAGACTGTATAGGAAGAGTAGAGGAATAAAAAAAACTGGGAGGAGTTGCTGATACACTAGAGGGTCATGCTGCCATCCAGAGGGACCTCAACAGGCTGGAGAAATGGGCTGACAGAAACCTCATGAAACTCAACAAAAGGAAATGCAAAGTCCTGTACCAGGTGGAGAATAATCCCATGGACCAGCACAGGCTGTGGGCTGTCTGACTGGAACCAGTTCTACAGAGAAGGACCTGGGGATCCTGGTGGGCACCAAGTTGACCATGAGCCAGCAATGCACCCTCACGGCAAAAATGGTCATCAGCCTCCTGGCTGCATGAGGTGGAGCATCACCAGCAGGTTGAGGAAGATGAATGATTCTTCCTCTCTGTGCAGCTCTGGTGAGACACATCTGAAGTGCTGGGTCCAGGTCAGGGCTCCCCAGCACTTGAGAGACAGGAACGTACCGGAGTGAGCCCAGCAAAAAGTCAAAAAAACTGATGAGGGGACCGGAGGATCTTTCATGATTTAAGAGCTGCAACTGGTCAGCCTGGAGAAGACAAGGAATGAAGAGGGAATTAGGATTTTCTTGCCCAGTGACCAAACGCAGTGGGTACAAATTAAAACCCATAAAATTTCATCTTAACATAAGAAAAAGATTTCTTACTGTGAGAGTGGTCAAACACTGGCACAGGTTGCCCAGAGAGGTTGTGGAGTCTCCAACCCTGGAGATAATCAGACCCTGACTGGACACAGTCCTCTTGCTGATCCTGCTTCAGCAGTGCTGTTGGACTACCTGATATCCAGAGAGATCCCTTCCAGCCTCAACAATTCTGTGAACCATTTTGTCCTACTATGTGATAAGGTGAGTTTAGGAAAATGATAGGATCTCATTTGAATGCAGAGCAATTTATCTTGTTTAAAGTGGCAGTTGCGCTGGACACTATGTGCCAGTTTGTATGAGATACCAACTTCCATGAACTAGGTTTAAAACAATATTGCAGATTGCAAATGTACTAGATGATCTAATAAAAGATATTACCTCTACCCACAAACATGGTCTAGCTCATCTCTGCATAGTCACCACTGAAAATTAAATGGCAGTTCTGCAGCAGGAGTTTTTTATTTGGGGATAAAGCTTTTTAATTGTTCCCTACCTATTCTTGTTTTTGTGTGGCTGCTAATTTCTTTATATGATGGCAAGTAGATGAGACATTTTTCTTCATTAATAACAAAACATATTACAGGAGAGGTACATTTGCAAAGAGCTGTGCTGGGAACTGCGTGTCCTTCCTCAACTGGAAAGGGAGAATTCCTCAAACTACTGACATTGGGGCATTACGGAAATTACATCCATTCTCCTGGGTATAATTTACAGAAATTATAAAATAAAAATGGAAAACTGAAATAAAAAGGGTAACATATTAAGGAGAGATAGACTGCACTGTTTTGGTTATGACAGTAACTTTTTATTTCTCAAGCCAGTGTGGGATCTGGTATAGTATTTTCTGAAATTATTTGCAGATCATTAGCAAGCTCTCTAGCTAAGGGAGAAAACCATTACATTTGGGATTGTCAGATGAACAGCACTGTTACAGCAGAAGTGTTTTTCTTTCGTACCTCCAACCCCTTGCACCACCCCCAGAGGTACAGAGATTGAACAAGTTCATCAGCAGAAGGAGCTGGGTGTGTTTAGCCTCGAAAAGAGAAGGCTTAGAGGGCATCCAACTGCTGTCATCAACTACCAACACTGAGGTTTTAAAGAAAACAGAGCCAGACTTTTCTCTGGATGCACATCAGAAAGGCAAGAAGTGATGGTCTCAGGTTGTAGCAAGGGAAATTACAACCAGATGTAAGAAGAATACATCCCGTGTGAGGGTGGTGATGCACAGGTCTGGGCTGCCCAGGAGGCTGTGGGATCTTCATCCTTGGAAATTCAAAACTCAGGCAGCCAAGGTGCTGAACAGCCTGGTCTAACTTTGAAGGGAGCTCTGCTTTGAGCAGGCAGTTGCACTAACTGATCCCCAAATGGCCCCTCCAACCTGAACTATTCTATGGTTCTACTGTGTCATTCCAACTCAATTATTTCTTACAGACATCAATCCAATATATCTCTTAAAATAAATCTACTAGAGACATTGGAGGAATATAATTTATTTACTTGCTCAATCCAATAATGAAAGATACTGATAATATGAAAATTATTGACAAGTGGGGAAAAAAAAGTTAATAGCTGTAGTTGCAGCTCTGTTCTTTGAGAGATATGTTTTAGTGTTCTTCCTTTGTCCTTTTTCAAATGCAAGCTCCTGGAATTTACACAGTGTTATTTAAAATTACACTTTAGTGAGATTTTATTCAGTTGCCTTTCATCACAATAAGACTATCAAGTCAAGAACTATTATTTACACAAATACATGACAAAGAAAGTGATGTACTCTGTGTTCCTCACCTAGATATTTTTATCCCAAATACCTCTTTCTTCAAGATGCTATTGAAACTAGAAGATAAACATGTTGGATAATGATAAAGGATATGAATGGGAGCAAGGCATTGGATCTGAAATTCTATGGAAAAAAATCCTTTATGATACAAAAGCTCCTGGATGGACCAAGGCTTAAGAAATCACCTGGGAAACAATGTTTTTAAAAGCAGGTCCAGGAATGTCACCCACTAGCTTGAAGTCAGAGAGAAAAAATGTATTTTACAGACAAAAAAGTCCTTTTTCTGAGAAAATGGAAGATGGAAAGCCCCTCTGCTATGGCTGAGGAACAAATGAATGCAGAAAGAGATAGTTACAGAACCCATTAGAAAATGAGATCAATAATATTAAGTATAGTCCAGAATTAGACTGGTAAATGAGGGAATTACACTGAGAGGAAAAACACAATAAACTCCCAAAAGTCATGAACTTCACTTGACTCTGGTAAATATTTCTGTCAGTCTTTTAAGGTCTGTGGTAACTCTTGTGGAACCAAATGGAAAATCAAGCAGCGGCTATTTGCTCCTTGCATAATTCAAAAACTAATAGTAATCTCTTCTGCTGTTTTATTATGGCCATAAATTAGGTCGCCTGTAGTACTAATTGCGCAGAGCCCTGCTGACTACAGAGAAAACCAAAACAGCTTATCTGAAGGTCTGATTAATAAAAAAACACCCTCCCTTTGTGTGAAAATGTTGCCTAACTTTTAAAATGAAAATTTAAATCCTGAATTTTATGCCTTGGAGTCTTTCATATGAACAGTTGCTACTGCTTACAAATTCATCATGGGCAAACTGGAACAAAATGAGGGAGGACTCATCTGGGGCAATTAATTTTTCTGCCAGTGATTTAAGCCCAGTATGCAGTAGGAGCCATTCTTTCTAGTTCTTCTCCGAAGTATCCCAATTTTCAAGGGAGTGAGTGTCCAACATATTCCTTAAAAGATGGGTGACATTTTCCCAGTGCAACATCAGCGCACTGCTTTTATGGAAATATTAATGGAGGAAGAGGATCAGATGGAAGCAGCTGGATGTCTGGGTCAGAAGAAGGCTGAAATCTAATCTAATCTCATCATCCAAAACTGTGGTGTCCTTGTGACAGCCACAGGCTAATTAGTCTTTTTCCTCCAAACTGAGAACACTGGGAATGGGGAAAGTGGGCAAGCTCACACCAGTAATAGAGAGAGACTGAATACCTATTACTTGGGGAAAAACTGGCATGCTGCTTTAGTGAGAAATGCACGTGTTGCTGGCTGTCTTGTTGGGGGGAAAAGATGGGAGATGCTAATTGAGAGCTGAACCATACAAAGAAACACAAATCCTGCAACCCCAGGCCCCCACCCTCTCCAAAGGCTCGACCCCAGATCTGTGGTCCCTCCAGTATCCAGCCACAGACCTCCTGTCCTACCTGTTGGCTCGTCTGGCTTGAAGCTTGCTGGCAGCTTGCACAGAGGGAAGAGGGGATACACACACAGCAGACAGCAAGGGATAAAGCTTAGCGAGGAGATGGGACAGACTGCAGTGCTCAGGCACAGAGCCTGGCCAGGTGAGCATGCTGACCGGTGCCTGGTTACACATGGTTATCCCCTGGTTACCCCTTTAACCCTTTTTTCCCCACATTTGTTCCTTCCCCGTCTGCCTTGATGCCTCCCTTTGGTTCTTCCCCTAAATCCTGTGTAATAAGTTCAAAACAGTCCGACAATCCCCCTCAACTCGTAATAAGATTGCTCTTTCCCATAAGACACACGGCAATCTTGCTTTTCTTCTTACCTTTACAAAAGTGCGTCTGAACCTCTGCCTCTTCAAGGTTGCACTTGAGTGGTTTGTTAAGTGACCCATCAATCAGCTTTCTCAGGTCTGTGTACCTGTGTGTTTGATTTATTTATTTTCCTGTTTCTTGACCTTGTCTTTTACGCTGAATAGCCATTAACCAGCTATCCTTACAAGGTAAACACTAAGAGAACAGAATCTTAAGGTTACATTTGCTACAGACTGTCTAGTAATGTCTCTTGACTAACACAAACACGTGGTTTGGGAGATGATTTTCTGAAGGAGCCCAGCACCAGCAGCTCCTGCTGGCTTGAACCCCAGCCAGGGATGCCAAACACAGGGAGAACCAGGACCTTCTGCCTTCAAGTGGGGCTGGTGAAGCCCCAGCACTGCACTCCAAAACTCTCTGAACACAACAGCTGCAGGACCACAACTCCTCTGGTGATGACCTGGTTTGCCACAGGCACTTTGAGTGTGACTTGTCTCATGCAATTCACAAGGTCGGACACCGTCTTTGAACTTCTCACTAGGCTCCCTCCATGGTGAATAAAGACAGAGAGGCAGACCCAGAAGATAAGTCACCCCACTTTTCCTATCCACCTGCCTCAGAATGAAACAAAACCCTTTTTCGAGATTTCTTTCTCTCTATTGACTAGAGAGTTGTCAAGGCAATAAACCTTGTCTAAACACCTCACTTTCCAATAGCATCACTGGGTGTGATAAGTTCCATCTCTACATGGAGCGGTGGAACTTATCTACATGATTCAGGACTCTGTGTGTGACTGTAACCAAACCCCCCCATCTCTTTATGCCTAATGGCCTCTCTGGAGACAGTTTGCTCTCAAGGGACTATCTGTTACTCGCATCATGTGCAGTACTGGGCATGATGAGGGATCTCAGCAAGGAAACCCACGTGTCTTCTCCTCCTTTCAAGATGTTGCGCAGCTGGCCAGCAGCAGGTAAGGCAGACAACTGTTCAATGTGCTCAAAGCCCTGAGAACATGCTGATTTCTACACAAATACCACTATTATTGTTGGTATTATTATTATGCAAGTAGTTGATCTATTAGTAATGCTTTTGTATCCTAGAAAATGCACGCATTTAAATGCTTTTAAAAACAACAAGTGGAAGAGTAAGACAAATGAAACGGGGAAAACAATATTCTGTAGCATGTGGTGTACTTGTATCCCAGCAAAACGCACATTACTCCTGGAAACTTCCCACGCTATGGCATGTCAGTGCTGCAAAGCCAGCTCCAAGCTCACTCTTCAGCAGGTGGAATGCCACCAAACTCTTCCATGAGGGGTGAGCAGATGCCAAAATACCCTGAAGGGGACTCTGGTTGGGAAGCTGCTCCCCATACATGTAACCATGAAGTTGAATATTGTTTGTCATTCAGGGTGAAAACTCTTCTCAAATTATTTGTTCTCTCTTCAGAGGGGAGGGAAAATCTCCATCTTGTCTTCCTCACAAAATTTTAGGCACTTGATTATTGCTAGAAATATAGAAAGATTTTAAATATGGAAATGTCAGCAAAGGAAGTTCAGCCAAGTCAAAAAGTAAGGAAGAGAAAAAAAAATACATTCTGTTCTTGTAGACTGAGAGAAATGCAGACAATCTTTTAATCAAAATCCTGGATTGGAGTTTTTGAAATGTTGCAGGGATGGTTTATGAGGCTTTGGCTTCCCTCAGGAAATCAGCTCAAAATGTGACCAAGCCTGGATGAAATCCTAATCCACGTAACTTCCAAAGAAATTACTTGGATTTTCAGTGCCTGAAGGGTCTGTCCTTTCCTATCAGGCTCACAGTTCTCATCCATAAGCATGTTCCTTTCCCACAGACCATATCAACATGATCTTCTCTGAATTCAAAGCTACCAGAGAAAAATTAGGCTTCTCTGATAGCTGTGGTTTCCAGCTGGTCAGGGGTGGGCAGATGCTCCTCCCCTGTGCTCTGTGCAACTCCCTTGGTAATGTCCAGGCTGGACAGAAGAAAAGGCTGACTGATATTTGTATGGAAGGAGCAAAAAGATAGACTAGGAAGGAAGAAATACACTTTGAAATGGAGTCAGACGAAATTAGAGCTTGTGAAGAAAAGCTCTATGGAAGGCACCCCTAAAGATCTGCCAGTTCTGTTCTGCTCCCTTGACCCTGAGGGCAGTTTCGCATTGACTAACTCCTTGAACAGCTGGAGTTTTGCTTTCCTAAAATTCAGGGTCCTGACTTTACTCTTCACCTGACCCATATCACTCAGGATTGTGAACTCCACCAGTGCGTGATCACTGCAGCTCAGGCTGCCTCCAATCTTGACGTCACCGATGAGCTCATTTGTGTTGGTGACCAACAGGTCCAGTATCGCATCCCCTCTGGTAGGGCCGTCTGTTACCTGTCTTAGGAAGTTATCCTCAATGCATTCCAGGAGTCTCCTGGATTGCCTACAGCTCACCGGGCTACTTTCTGGCGGATTTCGTGGTGGTTGAAGTCCCACAGCAGGACAAAAGCCTGTGAGTGTGAAGCTTCTTGTAGTTGGCATAAGAAGGCTTCATCAATAGGCTTCCCTTGATCAGACAGCCTGTAGTAGACACCAACCACAAGGTTCCCTTTGTTGCCTTAGTCTCTGATTCTTACCCAGAAACTTTCAACCTGCTCGCGGCTATTCTTCAGAGACAGCTTTTCACTCTATCCATTTCCTGATGTAGAGGGCAACCCCTCCACCCCTCCTTCCTCGCCTGTCCCTTCTGCACAGCTTGAAGCCATCAATAGCTGCACTCCAGTCATGGTATTCATCCCACCACGTCTCAGTCATGGCAACTAGGTCATAGATTTCTAGCAGCACGGTGGCTTCCAACTCCTCCAGTTTGTTGCCCGTGCTGTGTGCATTGGTGCAGAGGCCCTTCTGCTGGGCTGTCGGCCGTGTCACCTTCTTAGAGGAGCACCTTTAATTCCTTTGAGGTATTTCACTGATGTTTCCCTGTTGGCTCCTATTACCTCAGGAGCTCCTGGCTCATCACCGTAAGACTTCAAGCTTGCTGCAGTGTACCCAGCACGTCTCAGAGCAACATGTGATGAAACATGAGGATTTTCCCTGATGCTCCCAAAGCCCTTTTCTCTGTTTGCCTTACTGTATCTATTGCTACACTAAAGACTCTATTTACTTATGAGTTCAGACACAGACACCCTCATAAGCACTTCTTAAAAAGAGTAAAATGGAGATAAATGCGGAAAGTCGGGGTTAGACCCAGTCATGGATGGAGGGGCAGAGAAGCATAGAGTCTCCTGACCTGGAGAAGCTGGTAGGAGATGTCAATTAGGGAAATTTGGGGAGGGTGTAGAAATGTAGATGGAAGTGACAGTGGGAATTCCCTTTGTTAAGAGAAATGCTGAAACTGGAAGCCTAACTTTGGTAGTTTTAGAAGGAAGGTTTTGAGTAGTCTCTGTACTTTTATATCTCTCAAGTAAAGCTTTGAGAACTCTGGTGTTTTCTACACCACTTAAACTTTTTCTTTTGTGGATATTATTTCTAAAAGTCACATGCTTCCTTTTAGGTATTGTTCCAAGGGAAATAAAGTTCCATTTATAGAAGTGGAAGCAAATAAAATTTTGGAGATCAGTATCACATCAATTTTTGCCTGTACACTTCTCATGGCTAAAGCTGCTTGTTGCACCCTTGCTGGGACCCTCTGAGGGCTCTGAGCACCTGCTTTTGAAAAAGACCGGTTCTCTTCACTGTGCTGAGCATTGTCCTACATTGTACAAAATCCTCCAGGGAAAACTGGGGATATCCAACTCCAATTTCTGTCAGAGCCGCAGCCACCAACACAACGCAATTATGCTGGCAGACACCCTCCTTGCAGAAGGTGCATACGTCTTGTCTCATCTCATTGCCATTGTACAGGAGCCTTGGCTGAGGATTTTGGGAATTCAGCCCTTCTGCTGTCAAATACTATTCCATCTCACATCACATGCAGCACTTCTGGCAGGACAGCTTATACGCCTGAGCTTAAAACTAGCTCTACAAATGTTTCAGCAAGTTAAATTTGACAGCACAAGTGTCCACATACAATGAGCACTCCAGGAGCAGACGTTCAGAGAAAGGGAATTCAGCACATTCAGGACTCCTCTTCCTTTGAAGAAAATATCTGTGCTCCTTAAGACTTCTGCCAAAACAAAGAGTTTGAGTCCCAAATTTCGTGGGTGCCATCAGGTGCTTGGCCAGCCTTCCTCTGAGCTCTAGGGAAGCAGGACTTTATTTTTCTCCATCAAACAGCAGAAAGTCTCAGGGATGCTCTGAGATCTGCTTCCCACATGAACTTCCAAGCACCCATACTGACTTCCATACTGACACCAGGAGCCACTTGCTCAGTCAGACCCAAAAGACCCCAACCAGGAGCTGGCTCTGGCACATATCATTAAGGGGGAGTCTTGGGGTGCTCTCATGACAAGGCCTCTAATGTACCGGTCCTTTTGTTATTGCAAATTCAGACATGAAAGACATCTGAAGAGAATCACTGATGTATTATTATAAGGAGGTGGTAGAAGCCTTACGGTATGTGTGATAAGCGTGTTAAACTCTGACTCTTTGCTTGAGATGACATTAACATATCTATCTGCAGCTTATACCAATAGTACAAAGCCAATTTGAGATGAGCCTCTTGTATCACTGAGAAATAAAGCATACCAGCTTAGCCATAGCACTGAAATGTTGCAGTGCATCATAGAGTGTGCTGGTCCTGCGAACATTCATTTTCGGTCTATGCTACTTAATTTCCATCATTTCAGAGGCAATTAATTTTTTTTCACAAATCCTTTCTCAGTTAGGCAGTGCTCAGTGATAACTCTTGTCCTTCCAGAATACTGAGCTCAGCAACACTCAAAATATTGGAAAATTGAGAAATATAGCACTGCAATGCACAGCCATGCTGCCTTTGCCCTGCTTCCTTCCTACCCCATTAAGGCCAGCTATAACCAGTGAGAGAGATTTGAAGGCACTCTGTGGGTTTACTGATGGGAAATATAGTTACCGTGTGGTGTAATATGTACAAGATCGATGGGATCAAGGGCTCATGCAGTTTAGCACAGGCAGACTTTTTTGAAGGGCTAAAAGGTTGAACATAAGGCAAACAGAGGCAGATCGTGTTCAACCCTCTGCGATCAGAAGTACAAATGTGTATTCTGTGGGTATACTGGGACAGTATACTGGCTGAGTTAGGGTCATAATAATGTGTCCTCAAAGGCTGTGTTTCTATTTCTCAGGCACCAAATGTTTGAGCTGTCTTAAAAAAACACCATAAAAGGGCATACACTATCACAGCACAGCCTTATCACTGCATTAAAGCATTTTGGTTTTGAATTTCTTAGAATCATTTTTTTAAACACAAGAGAAATATTTTCCTTCAAGGATGAAATGTGCACAGGCACAGCCATTCTAGTGCAGAGATCTAACATACTACTGTAGCGGGGTAATTGTAAAAGATACTTATGGGCTGTCTTCCCCTCTACATTTTGTTACGGTGAGATGAATAGCAGAAGGAAATAGGGAAATGTATTAATCAATGTATTAAACTGTGTTGTCAGCCCGTCCTTAGAGCATTCAGGGATGCGCCTTTTTGCAGTTATTTATACAATTCAAAAAAGAAAACCACTGACTGCAGAAAACTTGACTTCAAATTACCTGGTATTTGAAACTTTTGTACTGGGGCCATCATTTCAGCCCTGACAGACAAGTTCCAGGCTTCTCCACTGTTTCTAACTCCAGCGCTTTTCGCTCTGTCAGAGAGCATCCTGCCTGCCGGTGCAGGAGGTTCTGAGTTTGGTAAATGGCAAAGGCACCTCCTCTCCCCCTTGATGCCTGTCGTTCATAGATCTCCCTGCCACCTGCAGCATTAATGTCCCTTCCAGTATCCCTGAGGAAACAAAGATGAGCAGAGATACTGAATGTGCATAAATATTCATGTATTTACATCAATCTAGCCGTTACGCAGGAGGATCCTGCACCCTTTGCAGGCCTGTGGTGTGGGGGCATAATTGCACACCTCTGAAGATGTCCAAGACGTGGGGTGTCCGTGTGCACCTCCTCCCATAGCTTTGCTCATCAACAGGCACCAATTTCCTTCTAGGTTTCCTGGAGCAACGGGAGGCAGTGAAGCTGGGAAGCCTGGAGAAGAGAGTAGGGGTAGAGACACATTACAGATAGCTTGGGTGGAGGGAGAGCCTGGAAAATGCACCAGAAAGGGAGGGCAGTTGTAAAAAAGTCGGTCAGCAGAAGACTCCTAGGTCCACTGCAGTCTGCTTTAAGGCAAGATTGACTTTTCCTTTGCCAACCCCAAGCACATATTTTAGCTAATGCCTTCTTAAAATCTATACAGCGGGACTTTCTGTAACTTCTCTAATTAACTTGTGCCCAATCCCTCATCATCCTGCTAGAAGGTTTTTCCTAATATCCATCCTAAATCTTCTTTCTGAACAGTAAACAGATTTCTGCTGTGCTGTGAGGAACACCTGAGCATACCTTTCCCTTTCCAGCAGGCTATAACATCATTGCGTACTGTTCTCTCATTCATCTGTCTGCTCAGATTTCCATTTTTCAGACAAAATGATCTCATTTCCTTCCTTTTTCACGCATAAATTGCCTCTGCTAACCTCTTCACGTTCTTGGAGGTCTCTTCTGGGCTCTCTCATTTCCCTATCATTCTACTAGATAACACCCTTCAGATGTCATGTACTATGTATCACTCCAAGAAAACAGTGACCTCCACTTTAGAATTCTACAGCTATAAGTATGACTCAATCTTACTAATAATTTTTGTTAATATACTCCTGAATAAAATTTCCACTTTTTTCTGTTGCTTCATCCTATAGCTATGTATGGTTCCTTCCTGCAGCATTGACACTCAGCCAGATATGCCCCATTATACATGAAAGTCTTCTGCCTAAATTTAGCACTTTGTACTTTATTGAGTTTCATCTCACTGAAAACCACTTTACATTCCTGTCCTTCCTTGCAGTTTCTGTTTCCTCAGGTTGGTGTCATTCTGAAATCTGATGATCACGCGCTCTGTTCCATCATCTCAGCTATTAAGCACAATCTTGAAACTGCTAATAACTCTGACCTCCGTATGACCACACTTCAATGCCCTTGAAGAGTGACAGTGAATCTTTGATTAACCCTCATGAAGAGGGCTTCATCAGCCAGCCATGCACCCACTTTTAATGATTGCATCTGCAGGATATTTGTCTACTGCAGGTATAAAAACTTCGAATGAAATAGTACCAATAGCCTCACTGAACTCAAAATTAATCATACCAACCCCGTTCAGCCACAAGACTGGCTACCCTGCCAAAGAAAAGAACTAGGCTGGTTTGATGGGATGCATTACCTACAAGCCTGTGTTGGCTGTTTTTATTCCCTGTTATCCTCGAGATCCATTCTTTCAGTGGATCGAAGTTGAGCTGATGGGTATGTGATTTCCCCAGTTCATTTTTTTCCTGCTTTTTAAAGGTAAGCCTGTTGTTTTCCCACTTGCACTCTTCTTCATCAGACAGCTTGAATATATCTCTTGTCAAAACTAGTTGTCTCTCTCTTCTTTCCTGTTCCTGTATCGTCTTCTCAGATGAAAGTCAGTAATTCAATTATTGCAGTTAACTCTTTTTCGCAAAGCTGACACCAAGAAAGAATGTAATATTTCTGCATTTTTGCATGAAATAGTTTGCTTTTTTTTATTTTTTTTGGTGGTAGACCTAGACTTCCTTTTAATCCAGCTAGCACATCTCTTTCTTGGTTCCTTCAGTCTGCATCACACTTTTAACATTATCTTCTTTGATTTCAACCCTACACCTTGTGCCCACACCTTTTACTATCCCTCTGCTCTTTTTTTCCATATGTTTCAGGATATCTATTTGATTTTCAAGTCCTTAAAGAACTTCTGAGACAACTGTATTGGTCTGTTTCTAATTCTCCTGGTTTTGTCCTTTGCAATGGTAGAGCTTACCACTTTGGTTTTTACATAATCTCTTTTAATAGCTGTCAGTCTTCGGCACTTCTTTGTATTTAAAGCTGTTGACTTTGTTTAGAAGTTCTTCCTACTAATTTCCTAGTTTCTTAGTCTGCTTTTTTTGGTCCATAATTTGTTCTGCTGTTTTTTCTGAGCCTTTCCTTAGACTAATGAATTTTATTATATGAAATCACTTTCATGGAAATTATCTTCCACTCTTAAAAGTTCTCATCTGTTCTCAATTCCTCCCACTCAAAACTAAACTGAATTAACCAAAAAACTGAGATCCTCCACTGGCAACAGATTCTGTCCTGTGGCCATTTTTGGCTAGGTATTCAGGTGAGCACCACCTTTTGTGATAGATACATATGATGACATTGTTCCCACCTCCTCCATTTATCTTCACTCAGAGATGGCCAACAAGGTTCTAGCTGTCCTGCCCCAGTTGCCAGATGGCTCTGGACAATGCTGTCAGTGAAACGGACTTCCTAGGGAGCATCTCTCAGGAGAACTGACAAAAACTGTTGCCATCCCTGTCTCATTGTTTTAGCCCCTCTCCCCAAGGCAGTCGTCAGCCTGAGTGCCTTTAAGGCCAACGTGGTGGTTTGCCAGCCTCTGAGCAGATACTGTCCTGTGACAGTCAATGCTTGATGGGTTGGAGGTGTCTCAGTGCCTTTCAGCTGGTGCCTGCAGTTTGACAGCACACCTGCCAGGCTGGAGGACCTGGCAGCAGAAAGGTCTCTCTCTTTCCCACATGGTACCCTCCTCTCAGTACAGCAGCTACAAGCCAGGGCAGAGACCAGTGTCTCCTCACTAAGCATTGGGGTTGCTTTCCTTCACCGTGTCTCATAGCCACATAACACTCCTTCAATAAGGAAGTGTTCAACAGTTCCTTGGAAGTCAGGTTGGACGGGGCTTTGAGCAACCTGGTCTAGTGGAAGATGTCCCTGCCCATAGTGCCGTGGTCTAGTTGACACGGTGGTGTTAGGGCAAGGGTTGGACTCGATGATCCTAGAGGTCTCTTCCAACCAAACCGACTCTGTGATTCTGTGATGAACTCGGAAGGTCCCTTCCAACCCAAATCATTCTGTGATTCTAAAAAGACTGACTGGAGCAAACAGTGGACGCTGTTTCTGACAGAGGGTGTCCGTCAGCCTTGTTCTTGCTTTTTTAATCTTGGCACCTGACATACACAGTTTCAGAGATCAGATATAGTGTTAAATATAAATGTCATAATTCATGGTTTTTTATATCCCTTTCAAAGGTGAATACAAGGAAAACATTATTGAAGACTGGAAGGAGCACTCTGGGATAGTTCCGTGAAAATGAGTTGTTTAATACCGTACATAAACTGGTCGCTCTCCACCTCAAAACAATTTTAATTAATAAATTGCTCTAAAACCTCATTCCTCATTTCCACATTATACTAAATTGATATTGTTTTAAAGTACTTTGTATTTATTATTTGCCTTTCGGAAGAGAGTGTTCTAGATAGGATAATGACATAAACCAGTTGACTTTTATGATCACATGTTCATTATTTCAACAGATTGCCCAGGATGAAAAAGTGTCTGTATGGTCTGATTGCAGCATATTTCCTTTCAAGAGCAGTGAGATTTTGCTTTTGTTAAAAACATATACACACACAGATAGAAATTGTGCTAACACCTGCAACTTCAATACCTTTGAAAAATAATCAAACCCTTAAGATTCTCTTTTGTTTAGAAAGAAAATAGCTCATTGATTTATTAAAAAAAAATTAAGTAACTAGTTCTACAGGTAAGTACAACATTTTATCCTTTCACCATTCATTTCTGCTGTCATACCAACTTCTTTTAGTTTCAGCTTTTACTGAGACACAATGGCCTCTGCTAAGCCTTTATGATGGTTATGATTAAGCTGCTGGTTATGCACTGCTTTCAGCTCTCAGATATCTCACACAGCCTCCAGCTGCAGGAATTGTTACCAGAATCTCTGAAAATGCCACGGGAAACAGTTATGCAGCCTTGCAAGGGCCACAAGCCGTTCCATGTTCCCTCTCCTGGCCCCAGGCTTCTCAAAGTGTTCTCAAAGTCTCAGAAGCATGTGGGCTGAAGTCCAATACTTTTTAGCCATTAGCATCTTTAAATGTCCACTGCCTGTAAAACAGCCTTTGCTGGAAAACATATTCCTTTAGGAAGATGATTATACTCCCCAGAATGTCATTAGAGTTGATCTGAACAGCATGAAAGTCATCCTTCTAAGAGCACAATATTTTCTAAATTTCTACAGCAAATTCTGAAAACCAGTGTATTTTTCTCCACTTAGGTGTAGACTGTTGAACAAATCAGACCCCAAACTATTCAGAAATACAGCTCTCTCTTTGCTCCTGTCCATCCCTGCACCCTCCCCTGCCTTCAGGGGGAGATCACTTTTTCCCTTGAACCTCTCAAGTGTCCTGCTGCATCTCTGGGGTCTTCTAGACCCTCTCATGTTCTTGTTCACAGTACTTTCTCTGTTCCTGTTCTTTTTTCCTACTCTTGTCCGTACTACCACTTTCAATATTCCATATAAAAAATGTAATGATATTTCATTTCCAAGAATGAAACATGCTCTGGGGGGCAGAAGTCAGGGATCTGTGCTGATGTTAATAACTGTTACAAGCCTTTTTGTTTGTTACCTTATCCTGAGTTAAACTAGAAGCTACTAGAAGAAAAAGCGTATAAAGGAAGGAGAGGCATGCATGCCTAATTCTGCCAGAAGGCTGACAGTAACTCTCAAACAACCAGCATCCTAGGGAGGAGGTTTCGTGTCGGCACCAGCCCATGGAAAGCTGCTCACCTCTGCTCAGCTCTTCCCATGTGTCTCCCTGTGTCATCTGCCCATGTCCTTGCCAGCTTCCCATTGTCACCCATCTTCCAGTGTCATCTCCCATGTCTTCTGACCCAAACTAACAGTTCACCAAACTGCCAAGCCCTTCTGGTTGACCTCAGTGTGTCCCCATTGCTCCTCTCTCTTTTCTTGCAAGGTCACTCCTCTGCTGAGCTCTTATCCGATACACATCCCCATCCCAACTCCACAGATCTCTTTCTACCCTAGTGCTTCTCACTCCCTGCTGCCAAATCTCCCCTCCCAGTACTGCTGCTTCCACATAGCTGTGTTTTAGAGATGTACCACTTAGCCTACTACACCTATATTTTATTTTATTTGTTGTCTCTTTCACAATAAAGTGTTTCCTCCAGGAGAAGAGACAGAATATATGTTCTTGGTAAGTCTGTACACAGGATTAGTCCATTAGCAATGTAACATTTGTACTACATGTCTTGTATAAGAAATAGAGTGTCAGCTGTCCCCTTGAACTGTTTCTTACTTCATTTAGAGTCTGTGGGGGAGCTGGAGCTATATACAGCTTTTGTAGCTTTGCATTTTAATGATTTCTCATTCTTAATTCCGATGTTCTTGGAAAGAACTATAAAGAGAAAGAAACACACAACAGCCAAGAACACGTTAATTGCATCCACTACTCTATTTCCAGCAAAGGGAGCCAATGTATCAAATATGCTAATAAAAATCCCAGTTGGTGCATTATCTTTTTCCAAGAGAAACTGGCAAATAGTATATTCCTTCGAGACTCATGATTATGGTATTAAGGATTTGCCGTAATCCCCCATTTCCCAGGCTTCCCTTTTTGCCAAGGCTCTCCTGGTCCTCCCAACACGAGGGTCTGATGGAGGAAGCCTCCTCCAGGAGCAATGAAGTAAAACCGCCTGTTTGCAGGGTCATTTTGAAGTAGTTGGGGAATAGGCTGAAAGAAATGGGGAACCTGCTCCTCTTCCCATGATTGTGGTAAGTTTTCACTTTGAAAGAAAGTTGAGCTGTTTTGCTTTGTCGCTCTATTTTTAGGTCAATCTCATATTTTGATTTCTGACCTATGGTTTTTGAAGTTGTGAGATCCAGTGCTCTGAGGCTGCTGCTAGGTTTGCACCAGGGTCCCAGGCAAGCACAGCTGCACATGCATTGGAGGTGGAAGGCAGGACTTCAGAATCCAGTGGTGTGAATTCAGAGGTACAATCTCTATATGAGTGACAGAAAAACACCATTGACTACCACAGTTTTTTATTTCATATCTTTGCATGTCTCTATGGAAATATAATACTGACTAGACTTCATAGGTTGAGAATAGTTAGGCCATTAACTGACTTCACTGCAAGAAAGTTAGAATTACCAGAGAAGCCTAACTGTGTTTGGTCACCAGATCTGAAGAAACATGAATAGAAATTTTATCATCTTCATTGCCTTTGAAAACCCCAGCCAATAGGAAGATGCTGAAGATAGCCCAGTGTCTTGCCATTAGAGACAGATGGTTGGAAGAACCTGTATCCTGTTAACAACGTCATCGTCTTCTGCATAAGGCAGCCAGTCCAGCTGGAACAGTTGCCTCCAATTAAAGTGAGACAGAAAAGCATCATCTCACAATCGGCAAACGCTTCGTGTAACCAGGCTCAGACAGGAGGTTATTACTGTGATTAAAATATATGCATTTATGTTTAGCCATTTGAAAATAACCCACATCTTCTCAATCTACAATAAGTAAATCCACATAAAAAGCCTTGCGATTTACAAAAAAACATTGTGGTTTTACTGAATATAATACTAAATAACATTTGCGTAAGTATCTATTTTGTTTAATCGCATACAACCTGATTTGACACATTAAATCTGTGGACTTGATTTGAAAAGACAATAGATACTTGTGATAACATGGTAAAAAAGGACCAAAGCTACCTTAGCAAAGAATTAATCGTAGATTCTGTTATGAATACATTTATGAGGATAACTGGATTACAAAACCTCTGCAATAAAAGTTAAAGCACATATGCTGGAGTATAATTGAGACACCTGCATGTTGCATTAATGTCTTTTTTTGCTTTCAGGTAAGTAATTTGTACTAACTGCTGTATTATTATGTTGCTAGATCATAATGTCATGCTCTAAGCTTAAATGGACCTCGGGCAGAATGTCAACAGAAATGACATTATGATAGCATGATTACTGTCCTTAAAATGCAATACTTTACAGCTCTGACAAAAGAGCTACCACTGTAAACAAAGTCAAGAGTTACACTGACTTAGCGTGATAGATTTTGTTCTGTTGGGAAAAAAAAAATTGGATTTGCATAAACCTTAAAGCAGAAAGAGATGCTGGATTTATTTAAATCTCTCAAGACTGTTAAAGATAAACAGAGCTTCCATCCATGAAATGTACATTACAAAATTGTCAAGGTATTTCTTGAACATACAACTAGGGGGAAAGGAGGCAGAGCTGTTGCATACAGTTCTCTAGGAAGAAGTTGTGCCAAAAGTCTTTTGCAAACCTTGAATTTTCTTTCAATACATACTATTTTGCAGTGCTAACTGTGATATTGTGCATAAGTTTTAGATAGTTGGTTTACATGAACCGTAGATCCTAATGACTATACACAACTAGGTCTTCCCAAAAAACTGCTTGTCTTCTCCCTCCTCCCTCCGTGAGGTGAATACACTGATGAGGAGGTGGAATGCTAGTGACTTGATAAACTCCATCTCCTCATTCTTAAATGGTCAGAGAGAGGGAATATATTCTGAAACTTTTCTTAACACTTGTTGCACACAGAGTAGGAGACAGTGGGTACTCAGGAAAAGAAAGAAGATGACAAGGTGTCACATAATACCTAAAATAAGAATGGTATGTATTGTTTCTAGCCAGTTCTTCCAGCTTTTGCCTCTAGTGGCATCAACCTGCTCTCTACACTAACATTAATCCATGGGTTTCTCTTTTTTTTTGTTGTTCAAAACAACTGAAAAGGGGCATGTATCTGATAAGATAACAAAGGGAATCTCAGTTTTTACATGCACTGGAACAAATCCTTCTCCTATTCACATGTAAGACCCTGCTAAGTATGAGGAACAAGGATTGCCTTAAGGCATTATAATCTGAGAAGGGTGATTAAAAATTCTCACTGATTTTTAATCCAGGTCATGAATATGACCTCAAGACATGTTGTATACAACATGAAAAGGTTGTATATAGAGCGGATGTCTTATTCCTCGGTAACTGGCCAAAGCCCGGCAGCAGCACTCATCTCTTAAAGGACTTGATAGAGGGCAAAGCACTGAGGGAAGATTGATCAGAGCCTGTGGAGCATGGGGCAGAGATGGCCATGGCCTGCCTCGGGGAGATCTGACCAATGTGTATAGATACCTGGTGGGGGGGAATGAGAAGAATGAGCCAGGCTCCTTTCAGTGGTGCCCAGTGACAGGACTGGAGGCAATGGACACAAACCGACACACATGAAATTTCATCTGAACATAAAATAAGTGTTGTTACTGTGAGGGTCACCAAGCACTGGCACAGGTTGTCTGGAGAGACTGTGCAGTCTCCGTCCTTGCAACTCAAAATCCACCTGGACATGGTCCTGGACAACCGGCTCTAGCTGAACTTGCTTGAGCAGTGGGATGGCCCAGAGGTGCCTGGAGCTTCAGTCGCTCTGTGTCTTGGTGACTGTCACCCGCACTCAGGGAGACAAGCTGCAGCCACATCCCCAGCACCTGCCTGTGGCTCCTCTGGGCTGTGTGCCCCGTGGCCCCAAAATACAATTATTGGTTTTCATGTGGGACAGGGGAGAGATGTGTACTAAAGCATCCACAACATTATGAGGGCTGCCTTGCAGCCCAAAAGAGAGACGTTTTAAAAGCACGAAGCTGAGAATTTACGCTGTGTGCCTCAGGGAGGGAGTGCTTGAGGGGGCAAATCCTGCTGGGGTAGTGCTGGAGGAGGCGTGAGGGGGGAGTCAAACCTGGTGCTATGCTGGCTTCAGAGACTGGTGTCCGTACTGAGCTCTCCCAGGGCCATGTCTGAGCTTTGTGCAACTCACAGCACTGTGTAGTCAAATTCAAAGCAAGGGAGTAAGCTAATGAGGATGTGGAGTTTCGGGGATTTATTCCCTGAGTTCAGTCCCTGGCATAGATGTACATTGTGGGATTGTTAAGTGTCTTTTGTTAAGGTTGAATGGGAATTTTAAGCTTCTGAGAGCTTGTGTCTGGTGAAGGAGACCTAGAGCTTTTCCTCCTTTAAAATCACATTCCTCCTGTTTTCCTTTCTTTGATCTAGACAGGCTGGATCGATGGGCTGAGACCAACTGTATGAGGTTCAACAAGACCAAGTGCTGGGTCCTGCACTTGGGTCACAACATCCCCATGCAATGCTACGGGCTTGGGGACGAGTGGCTGGAAAGCTGCCCGGCAGAGAAAGACCTGGGGGTGTTGGTCGACAGCTGACTGAACATGAGCCGGCAGTGTGCCCAGGTGGCCAAGAAGGCCAATGGCATCCTGGCCTGTATTAGAAATGGTGTGGCCAGTAGGAGTAGAGAAGTTATCGTCCCTTTGTACTCAGCACTGGTGAGGCTACACCTTGAATACTGTGTTCAGTTTTGGGCCCCTCACTACAAGAAGGACATTGAGCTGCTGGAGCGTGTCCAACAAAAAGCAATGAAGCTGGTGAAAGGTCTGGAGGGTAAGTCTTATGAGGAGCAGCTGAGGGAGCTGGGGTTGTTTAGTCTGGAGAAAAGGAGGCTGAGGGGAGATCCTATCACCCTCTACAACGACCTGAAAGGAGGTTGTAGCAAGGCGGGGGTTGGTCTCTTCTCCACGGTAACTAGCGATAGGACAAGAGGAAATGGCCTCAAGTTGTGCCAGGGGAGGTTCAGGTTGGATATTAGGAAGAATTTCTTCATTATAAGAGTCATTAGGCATTGGAACAGGCTCCTCAGGGTGGTGGTGGAGTCACCATCCCTGGAGGTGTTCAAAAACCATTTAGATGTGGTGCTTTGAGACATGGTTTAGTGGGCATGGTGGCATTGGGTAGATGGTTGGACTTGATGATCGTTGAGGTCTCTTCCAACCATAACCATTCAATGATTCTATGATTCTAATACGTTTGAGGTATGCATTTATTTTCTTCCCATTCCTTACCAACCCATGGTTAGCAGTAAAGATTGCTCTGGGGTCTTCTGTCTTCCATTTGGACGTCTGGTCCTTCCTTTCCTCTCCCTACATCTCTCAACAGAAACAAATTTTGGGGTCTGTCACCTGCTGTCCATGGGAGGATTAATGCTGAAGCTGTGTAGTACTATTCATTGCAACGCTTGGGCAGCTTGGGACATGGAAATGCCGTTGACTACTCAACACATACACAGAAGAACTGTTTAGATCTGAAGAGCACTCACTCATTTGGCCTCTGGAAGACTTTGCCTCCAAACTCTCTCACTTACACCACATAGGTTCACTGCAAAAGCAGCTGTGATGTGCTCTGGCTAGGCAACAGCAACCTATTACCTGTCCCAGTAGGCAGTCAACTCCCTTGTATTTTCATCCCTGCTACTGGATTTGAGTGTGATCAGATAGGTTGCAAAGATGTCGTCTTTCAGATCAGAGCTCCTTACACTGCAAGGCTTCATCACTCTTGACGCTGCGGTAGGTTTTGGGCAAGCACCTAAGAAAGAGGTGGTGACATTTTCTGTGCTCTCCAGGGAAAGTGATCCCAGATGTGCTGACAGGACTGGCCGAAGGGGAAGGCTGTACTCGTCACTGAGCACATTCCTGCAGAGGATTTATGGAAAATCCTCCCAGGGAACAGCACCAAGGCAGAGGCCCTATGACTTCAGAAACTCGTTGCAAATTTGTGTAGCAGAAGTTGCTCAGGTAGCTGTCTTATAGCACTGCTGTAAAATGGGATGAAATGGTTATCTAAAATCAGTTTCAGATCACTTCATTCAAAGAGTTTAGGTTTTCAGTTCTACCTTTGATCTTCTTTACCTCTTTTTAGTATAGACTACCTGCATTTTAAAAGCTGATTTGGATGAGAAGAAAAATTAGAGACTATTAAAGCAAAACATGCTGAAACCTCTGAAATGTTCTAAACCAGCTGTATTTATCAAAGAAAGACCCTCTCCTGTTCCCACTGTCACTCTCAATAACCTGGCATTTTCAGTGGAGAGCATTTAATCATAAAACTCCTGACAGAGAAAGAGCCTTTTTAAATGGAGCGAACACCTGACAGTGACAGGAGCTGATGAGTTAACAGGAGACCGTATGGGGGTCATCATTGCAATTTTGCAATTGGTGCATGTTTGATTGCATTAGGTCGGAAAAACCAAGAAGATATTGACATGCTTTTGCACATATTTTCGCCAGCGTCCTTTGGAAAAGAGATTAAAGCCTTGTGAACACTTGGAGGGGCACTGACAGTGCTGCAGAAAATAGGATGGAGACATAAATGCAGAATTTTTTCCTTTTAACATCCTCACTGTGTGCTTTCAAGGTTATAGGTGGAAAGAGCACATCTCTGGACAAGCTGAAGTGCCAGTAAGCAGGTACGGTTTGTTAGTTACCATTTAGCAGCACTAGAACTCAAATGGGCTGGGTGCGTCCCAGAGGAAACCCTGCAGACCCTCCGTTGTTGCAACTTTAGATATTTGTGTCCGCTGGAAAATGGTTTAAGATCACCAATTTAAATACTGCCGTATAGTGTGTGTCACTGAACAGATGTCAGAAGACAATTATCCACCTGAACCAGATGGCCACCTAAAAGAGAGGTTCCTGTTTATTAGTTTCTTGAATTTTTTTTTCCTTAACGTTTAATGAGTACAGCAGGAGAAGTGGTAAAATAAAAGCTCTGAGAGAATCAAGGCTTTCTGGTTATGGGAAGTTCTCTGGACTGATTCCGTAAGGAGGCTGTGCTCTCCCAGAGGTGCACATGAGGATCTCTCCTGTAAGACGACGTTAATGAATAAGCGAATGTTTTTGTTTTGCCCTTGGCTTCGAATCAATCTCTTGTACAGTGCAGAGACCTGTCAGAGTTTCCACAGTTAAGAGCTACCTCCAGCCGGTTTAGGCAAAGACAATCTTACCTCACTAGAGCAAAAGCATGACTCTACAATGCTTATCACACCCTGCGATGTCAGTGCCCACTTTGCCCTGCACAATACAAACCCCAAACGCCTCAGGATGCCTGCACTTGTGACCAACAGCATCCTTTCCCGGTTGAATTTGAAACCGCATTTTCATTTTTTAGTTTAAGTAATCAATATAAAATCTGGCTGCGTTTCTTGCTGTTCTCTGTTCCAAACAAGCACAGAATCTGCTGGAAGTTTTTCTGGTTTTGGAGTAATCCACTTCTGGTGTGGAGGTCCCAAATTTCTTTCCAAGCAAAGGCATATTATTCACCATGTGTACTCAGGAAGCACAATATTTTGTACCTGAAAAAAAGAGGGGACATTTAGCTAAGAGTAAAACCTCAAGGCAATAGTAGTGAATGCAAGAATAGAGAGAAAAATACATCATTTACGTTATACTATTTTTGTGTGTTTAAAAATATGAAGCAGAGTATCTGGACTTACTTACATAGTAAGTACAGGAAATTAAAATTTCATGGTGAAAATGAAGACAATATTTAACATACACGTGTCAGTCCAAATGACATGGAAGCCACAAATCTAATAATAATTAGTATTTTACAGACACTGAATAGTAAAATCATCGGTTAGCTGCATGTCCTGCCCAAATGCCAGAAAAAACAGAGCATTCGATGTTAGTGAGCAGGCTCGCAGAAGCTAATCCTGTTCACACTGTGAGGAACTGCTAAGGAATGATTGCAAGGGTACCTAAAAGCATATCAAATAATGCTAAGGCAGCTCAGCTGCATCTGCTTCCTTACAACGTTAAGCAGAGGCAGCTCTGTTGTCATCCTTAGCGAAGAAGATCCCGTGTCTGAACAAGCTGTTGAAAACCTGAGATTCGCACAATTTTGGAAGGTCTATTTGCAAAGGGTGTGATCACATAACATGAAGAGGGTCGTCAGTCACTCACCACATCATCCATTACACAGAACATCTACTCTTAGCTTTCTTTATTTTTTTATTATTTTTTTTACACCTACTGTAGCAAAGTTCTCATTTTTCCAGTCCAGAAGAACACTCAGACCTTCCGTGTTACGCATCACCTCAAAGTACAGGGAAAGGAAAAGGGAGCGCTACTAATTGTTCAGGCTTCAAATGACCACATTTTCCCTTTCTTTCATTCATTTGAATAATAAAGAGCATTTATAATGGAAAAATGTAATTTTACTCCAGTGTCACAGTTGTGAAACTCTGACAAATTTTTTGTTTGGTCCAAGAACATGAGTTTTCAGAAGCTGCATGGTCCAGAGATGACAAGTACCTTCTGAAGAGCCCTCCAGTTTTCTGACAGGATCAGATATACGTTTCCCCAAAAAAGGGAACCCAAAATCAAGGCACGCTTCAGCTACTCACTGCCACTCGTAATGCTGCTTTCTCCTACCCTGTGACCACTGTGCCTCTCCGGTGGAAGCAGAGAGGCAGTGGTGGGAGCAGTAATGAAGTGCTGACAATCGAGGTATCTCATTAACTTACCTTTCCCTAGAAATGAGAGGTGTCTTACACTCTTCTGCGTGGCATGCCCCCAAAGATAGGGGATAGATAATCAAACCTGAGCACTTGGTTGCTCGGGGGCTGGAGGCTGTTGTGGGTGCTGCTGCCTCCCACATCTCCCGGTCTCCTGACAGCCCTGCATGTGCACCTGTTCTGCATCCTTATGCTCCTGATGGCCCCCGGCCCTTTATCAAAGCAAAATCCTTTCCCTGCATACTAGCATATATGACAAGCAGTCTGCAGTGATCCCGAATCACCTCCTGAGCACCCGCAGGCCCCTCTGACAATGGGAAGGAGAACCCTAGGGCCAAGCTCTGGCAAGCCTCTCAAACCACAGCAGGTTTCAGCAAGAACTGCTGTTCCAGGAGAGATTAATGGGCTTGGGTGATGGAAAGATAAGTGTATACTTTCCTCAGTTGGTATTAAATCTGGAGGAAACAACGTTCTGCGAGGAGCGGAGAAATCACAGGTGGCACTGATGATAGGAACAAAAGAAGAAGAAAACATAATAAAATCTGAGACCATTTATCAGTTGATAGTGAAGGGATTGCAACTCGCAGCAGAGAGAGACAAATTCTTTTCTCATCTATGCAGAAAGAGGCAACCATAGAAAAATCCTCCAGTGAAGGACTCCTTGGAGACAGTCAGCCTAGACTGAAAAATTTGTTTCTGAAGTGCTCAGTTCCCACCATTGCGATGCCTAATGATATGGACATTTGACAACACAATCTTTTCTGATCTCAAGACTGTGTGTGTGAGCTGGGAAAAGAATCTTTCTCTCTTTACTGATGGAGTTTATGACACAATAAAGTATAGTAAGTGCCTACTGAATACTTTTTGCTCCCCATATTTAAAAGTTTATGCCCCAGCATCTTTATGCATAGAAAAAGAATAAACTCCTTATGATCAACTCGCTGAGTAAGAAAACTGCGAGAAGTGCCTAGTCGCTCTCCGAGGGCATACCTGCAAATTGTGTGGATACTGGTATTTAAAGGAATTAACATGTCAGATGGGGCTCCTCATCTGTGGCATCCCACGCAGATATCCCCAGCCATGCCTGCATCACCTGCAGAATAGCTGTCCCTGATTGTCCAGTTTATTTACTTCAACTCATATTATCTATCTGAATATAGGGGGTTTTGAGGTAGCTACCAACCAACAGCCTTATACCAGTTGTCAATGGACAGAAGAAACGGACTTTTAATCACCTTGCCAATTTCTGGCCAAGCAGTTGAAGTTCATCCAATTATTGTGGATCTAATCTCGCTTTCGACATCAAAGACTGAAAAACTCCCATTGGAGTTTTTAACTGAGCCCAATCGGGAGCAGGATTTTCTGTCGGAGAAAGCAGAGAACTGCAGAGTGGCAGAAGCCTTCCCCCAAAATCACCAGGAGTGCTCTGGAGGGGCAGGAGGAGTAGCACTTTCTGGTGCAAGTCTGTTCTCTCACGCAATGTGGCAAGAAGAGTTATCCACCCGCAGCTGTGCCGACTCTTGATGATGAGATGATTTAATTCACGAGGCATTTGGTACAGGTCCTGCAACAACAACAAAATGGCATGCATTCGAGATATGTAAATTAAATTACTTGATTGTGCACACAGAATTTCAGTCATTAGAAGGAGAGATAATGACTTGCAATATTTTTTTGAGAAGAAACACACAATGATAATCTTATTTACTTTACACTTTAATTTCCTAACGTGCACATGTGCATGGAGGACTAGTTTGTGCAAATGTCAGTCATCAAAGAAATGTCAGACTACGGTTAATTTAATATTGCTGCCCCTCAGGCTCAAGCAGATGGCCAAGGTTCAGGAATTAGCAGGGTTGCTTGCATTAAGAAGAAAAATCCATGATGTGCACAAGGCAGATTCTTGCTGTAATGTTGATTGCACGCACACAGACATGCAAACACACACACACACACATGGAAAGTAGAGAGAATACGAAAAGTGGGTTGTTCAAGATTTTTTTTATTCAAATTATTCTTTTCTTTCCAGAAGAAAATATTCCATTTGCAACCACTTTGAGCTGAATCGTATTGTCTGACTAACCTGAAACATTTTATTTTAAGTTGTGTAACACTACATGTTGCATTTCTCCATTGTGGGACACTGTCTCATGGGAGCTGCACTTTCAGAGCTCTGTTTCTTAAAAGAGCTGTAAGTCCCATGACAGACACAGCCATTCTAGCGATAGAACAAGAGGAAACGGTCTCAAGTTGCTCCAGGGGAGGTTCAGACTGGACATTAGAAAGAACTTATTCACTGTAAGAGTCGTTAAGCATTGGAATGGGCTCCCCAGGGAGGTGGTGGAGTCACCATCCCTGGAGGTGTTCAAAAATGTTTAGATGTGGTGCTTCAAGACATGGTTTAGTGGGCATGGTGGCATCGGGTATATTGTTGGACTTGATGATCTTTGAGGTCTCTTCCAACCATAATGATCCTATGATTCTATGATTCTCTGATGGAGCAGCCTGGTACCTCCTAGGAGACAGGCATTGGAGCTGCAAAGGGGTTAACCCACCTCCAGAGTTCCAGTGCCCTGGAGAGGACCAATTCCCACACCTGGGGATACATACATCCTCGACAGGGAAACACCATCTCTTGCAGGATGACCTGAAGAACTGTTTCCAGCCCGTTCAGTATCAGATACCTCAGAGTGGCAATGTTGTGTCCTAATCAAAGAGCCCAAAATGAAATGGTTTTACCACGGCTCTTTATAACGTCTTTCAGGTAAGCGTCTCTCCTGAAATAGGTCAGTGTGTAGTACTTTTGTCCCAGTGGGTGATTGAAGTAAACACACAAATATAGGAATTGCCTCAGGAACAAAATACCTTTTTTTTTTCTCTGCAAGAGGGAAAAATGCACATAAAATTTTTGTTCTCCCTGCCCCCCAAACAGCAACTATCTGTTTAATTTGAAACGGGCTGCTCGGGGGAGCGCTGCACCCAGGACCCACGGCAGAAAATGATGTGACTGCTCCTTCATTAGAGCCCGGGGCCAAGTCCTTGAGCCCGAGCTGCCTTCGTCAAGGGCGATAGCTGCCGTTTACTTTTAAGCCGTGCTGGGGTGGGACCCTCAGCCCTCGTGCAGGGGTTAAAGTCATCACTCAGCAAACCCAAGGTCAGCTCGTCCCTCCGCTCCGGGGTGCTGTGAAAGGGTCGGCTGCTGCGGTTTCGAAGCCAGGTGACATTTTGAAGCTAGGTGGCATTTGGGCCCTTTTGCGGGTCTAACATTAAAGTTTCCTTGCACGTACAGAAACTGCAAATCGCCTTGTCCTCCCCGGGCTTTGTTCTCACGCCAGCTGCACTGTTATTCAGGATGAAGTAAGAATACATCATTTTTTCTGTCTTGTGAAGGCCAGTCACAATATTGTGCTGAGAGCAGCAGAAAATACCCTTCAGAATAACAACATAAAATCTTATTAACGGCTTCTAAAATGTTCTGGTGCAGCCTGTCCTGGTTTCCGTTTTTGTGACTACCATAAACATCTGTCCAGCTCTGTAGCAGAGCAATGACAGAAATTGAAAAAGTTATAAAATCTCAGTCTTGTTTGGATTCACAATCAGGCTTTAAAATTTCTTTTAGTGATACAATTTCTGGCTTTTCCTTACAAGATATTGGTCATGTATGAAAGTATCATGTGTACCCCCTGATCGGCAGTGTCAACAATTACAGACAGAATGGGGGTGCAGGGGATGAACTGACACACCAAAAAGATGTCCCAGCCAGCCATCCCGACCCAGCAGCCTTCCCTTCCAGCCCACCTCCTCAACGGATGGTATCTTCTTTGCAATGAGCAGTGAGGCAAAAAATACTGTCTTAGGAGAACACATCTTTGTCAGCAGCTCCCATCGAGTGCTATAGTTAGACAAATGTCCTAGGCAGAAATGTGTCCTTGCTCTGTGTATGTGATATACAGACCAGGTTGGGTCATTTCTTTCATTGCAAAAAATAGACATAAACTAATGACTTTGCTGGAGCACCTCCAGAGGCACCCCACAAACGTGGACACTGGTCCATTGCTGTATGTTTGTACATCCCCTCGGGGTGGTCCCAGCAATGCGCTGGTACCCTACAGTTGATTGGACTGACAGGACAAGACCGGTCCAAATCTGTAGGATTAGAAACTCATGTCTTCCAAGGAACACACAAGAAGAACAGACTGTTTGTTCGCTTCAGTCTCTCCCTTAAAGCTGTGTTCCAGAATGTGGAGGCTGGAAAATTGCCTAAGGTAAAAGAAATCTGCGTCAGCTGACAGCTGATGAACTCTTTGTTCAGAAACATGGGGCCAAAATCTGCAGGGACTTACGGTGCAGAGCAAGTCATATGGAGCCAAATCCACGGACGGCAGAGTGGATCTGGGTGTCTGGGCAGAGATCAGCTAGAGAAAGAGTGGCGAAAGCTGTTTTTCTTCACTGTTGTTTGTAAGTGCCATGATAGGGAACAAAGGATTAGCAAGTAGCCACATGCACTTCCTCCAGACCCCTCAGGACTGAAGTCCTGCATGGGATGCTGGCAACTTTGGGTCCCGGCTCACGGTACACCTCCCTCTGCCCACTCTTCACGAGTGGGTTCACCAAGACAGTCTCTTCTCTGGCAGTGGCACAAGCTCACCCTGAGGTTCACTTAGGGCCAGTTTGGCTAGAGGCTGAGGTCCAAAAACCTGAGCAACTAGGTCTGCTTATTTCCCTGCAGTGCCTTCAACTGTTGCTGGCGTGTCTCGCACAGGCGCTGCCTGGGCATTGGTACGGTAGAGGGTCCTCAGCCCCTGGTTGCAGACAAAGGGCCACAGTCTCAGATGGCACCTACCATCGAGCATCAAAGGACTGAATGCCATGTGCCATATCATACTGACTTAACGGACTGAGGTGTACTTCACCTTAGGTGTACTACTCTGGCGATCACTTTATACAGCCCTCCATATCACCTACACCGACATACTTGGTCTCTTCACCTCATGTTTTCCTTCCTCCATTTTGTTTCAGTCACTTCTTTTCATTCTACCATTCAAGGACAAGTTTCAAGCAACAATATTCAGGCATAATCTTTGTCTCCTTCTCACCTGTATAAGCCACTAAGGCTGGTCCTAGTCTTGCTCCTCAGGCTTGCATCCTTTGGGATCCTTTTGTCAAGTTGTAACAAATTTTTGAATTAAAACTCTAAAAATAAAGTTTAAATCAAACAAAGAAGGTACTGAATCCCGAGCCTCTCTTCTTTAGTCCCAGTATGCAGCACATTTCTATGCCAGCACAGAGACATAGCTTGTGTAGCACAAAGTCAGTGAAACACCAGTTTAACAAATCTCTGGAAGGGAATTATTCCTATACGCTAAATCAATGGAAGAACTACAGCATAATCCAAAAACTTGTAGGAACTGGACTTCGTCCCAGTTCTTCTGTAGTTCAGGCATTTGTTCAACTTTCTGCAGAAGTAGCCCTGTTTTACCTGATGAAACTATCATTGGGCTTTGGATTAAATACATGCACATTAAAACTAGAAACTGACTGCCTGGCATCAAAAATAGCTGTTTATACCACACTATCAATGAAGACAGGCTGGATTTCAAGCTTTATTTGTATGTTTGTTTCATTTGTTTTGTCTGACCTTAAAACAAAATTATTCACAATTCTTTTGAAAGAAATAAAAAAAATCGGCACCCATTCAATATATTTAGCACTTTATCAGATTGGAGAATGACTTCCTTTAACTATTGTAGGAGGAAAAAACACATATTTCAGCCCACACTTCTCACTCAGTTGATAACTTGGGCTTTTTGAATAGGTAGAGTGATCTTAAGTCAATGGAAAAAAAATGTTACGTGGTTAATATAATTAATGAAGTAGGGATCTGCGTCCTCCTTGGGCTCCAAAACAACGGGAAATGATGGCTCCTCGTGACAGGTCACCACTGAGCCCTCTGACAGGAGGAGAAGAAGGAGGCATGAAGAAACGCCCCATTTGCCTCCAGAGAAGTCCACGACTGGACTGTCGATGTCTGAGAGAATGATGCTCTCCTGGCTCTGACTGCTCCCAAATCCCTCTCAGTAGCTGGAGGCAAGAGCCTAACGGGGAGAAGGCAATTTATAACCTATTCTCTAAGTGGATTTAAATCTACTGCCTTTTGAGAGGTCTCAAAAGTTTCATGTTCTCAGATTTAAGTCTTTGGACAGGAGTGGGAAGAAAATAGGTCTTCATTGCCTTGGGCAGGACATCAGAGAGAGCAGAGAAGAGTTATTTTCCTTTTTAAAGGAATTTCCTGATCATTTTTCAAGAGCAAATAATTGACTTAGATAAAGATTTCTGTTAAAAACTTCTCAATGACGTTTAATAAAAACTTAACCAAAGGACAGAATATTTGCAATAAGTAACTGTTGAAAAATAAAATATTTCATTAAATGTTCTGAATGCTTCCACTTTGTGGGATTTCAAAATGGAATCTTTATTTTCACATTTCCCAAGATTTCCTTAAAATTCATAATGCTTTCTAGTTTGTTGCAAACATTTGTTAAAAATCTTTTATTTTCTCTTTGGGAAATGCAGGTCAATACTAGGATTTCATTAAATGTTTCGGTTAAAATATTGTCAAGGAAAAAGACAGGAAAAAATTAAACTTGAAAAAAACATCACAAGGTAATAATTTCTGTAAATAAAACACTTTTCAAAATGACTGCTTTTAACAGTAGCAATATCAAGACACTTTTGACCTTGTCTATTCATAATCAAATTTAAAATGCATCTGAAACAGAATTAACCAAATTGCATTACGTTGAAAAACAGCAATCAGAAGGCTATGTGAAATTAACTAAAAATTATTTTCATTATGAGACTCAATTGAAATAATTGTATTATTTACTGTTTAAATAGTCCAAGAAGTCAGGAAAGATTTTCACATTAAGTGTACTATTTTCTCCATTTATTTTTCCCTTTCACCCAAAGAAAAACAACAGATTTTTAAAACACTGGCATCAATAGCAGGGTTGTCATCAAATTAGTCAAGATATGAAGAGATCATGTTGTGTTTTGTAAATGCAAAGTATCTCTCTTAAACTCCCCACTGTGCAGACCTGGTGTAGAGGCTGGGTCAAGGATATTTGAGCAGAAAGGTGCTAAGAGTTATTATGCCTATAAACACTCAACCTTACCGCAAAATTGAACTCCAACTCTTTTGGGGAGAAACAGCAATTCTTGCATCTAATATTGGCTGGTGGTCCCCATGATGATATTTCTGCAGTGATAAATGGTTGCCTGTCTGACCATGTGAGTCATTTAGTAGGAGACCACAGAGATCTTTATCAGCTGCAGATTTATTCAATTTCTATGTAAAAATGAATAAAACCTACATCAGCACAATCTGCCGCTACAGCATCTTTCCCCTGGGGCTCCGGCATGGTAAGAGTGGGGAGGGATGCTGTTTGCTCCATGAAGGTACGGATCATCCAAGATAAGGGCTGATGTTCCCCAGCATGCTGATATCCAATGGAGGGACCGGTGGTCTCACAGCTTCCAGCAGCAGCACTACCTGCCTGAAATTTGCTGCTTGGATCGATCCCGTAAACAAAGCAGAGCTATTTTCTGGGAACAAAGAGGTGCTTTCTAGACTAAGAGTAGAAAAAAGAAAGTTGTCTGTGTGTCTTTTGCATGAGAAAGCAGACCTGCCACCATCATCTCCTTCTTTTAATTTGGTGCCAGGTTGGGAAGTCTGCCAGCCCACACGCCTGGCGTGGCAGGTAGGATGTGTCATGCAACACTGTCCAGCTTGTGTCTGCTTTACTTTGGAATCTGTTCTGCTTCATCTTAATCGAAGTCGTGTCTCCTTGTTATCCTTCACAAGCAGTTTTAGCTCTGTCTGTACTTGCCCTTTAAAGACAGAGATTTCACATTATTTTAAGAGTATATATTTATTTACTTATTTGAAAGATTGATTTTAAAATTGCAGAGATCTTTCCACAAACAGAAGATGAGTTATTTGGTCAGTGGGAGCAGGTGCTTGTAATTCAGACAGAACACAAATGGAGAAATGTTTGTGAATATCATCCTTGGATTACATTGCTTGGCATAATTGTGTTTCAGCTTCTTTTTCCCCTCTGAGTAACCAGGCTAACGTCCTGATTTTGCTCCAGTAAGGTGTTTGCTGATTTTACTAGGCACAGTATCAAGGTCCAGGTATGCTGTTATGTTTTAATCATTCACTGAATGGTAGGTCAAGGTCTTTTAAGTATGAGTTTGCTTTTTCTAGGTCAAAAAAAACAAGTTACTCAAAGAATTTCTTGTAGCCTGAGGGACATCTGGGTTAAAGCTTGTGACAGGTGGACCAGTAGCATGACTAAGTGGCCACAGACAGAGACGTTAAGGCTTTGAATAATAGTTTGAAAACTATCCTTATGAAAAAACACTTCTGTATATTGGTGGACTTGCTGCAGTCTTCTAGAGGGTGATGAAGGAATTACAAGCCACTGCATTTGTTTTGTCTTAAAGCTCTTTGCAGTGCATTTCACATCATATGGTAAAGGGTCTTATATCCCAAATGGCACCTTCCAGCCCTATTGTCCCACAGAAAGATCCAGAGAAGGAGTAAGGGGAGTATCGGTCCATAAGCAACTCCAAGCAGCATGTCAGTCCCAGCAGTGCTGAGGCAGGAGAACACACAGCAGAGGGAGATGGAGTTAGATAGGGTTGCTCAAAATCCTGCTCCTCTTTGTTGTTAATGAGAGAGGTTGGACGCTACATACCCTTTTAAAGACTGGGATGTCAGTATATCATGCTGGCATCATCACCTAGAAGATGGCAGTGGGATTTCACATTTAACACCCAGCAGGGCTGTGTCCCAAGCTGTATGCATCACTGCTGCTCGTACTGCTGCTTTCAGCTGGAAGAGAGCATGGGAAGTTAAAATCTGACCTTCAGGTGAAACAAATGGAGCCTTTCAGCAAAAGATGCAGTATGATATCCACAAAAAAATGAGCCTATCATCTCTTGCTAAAAGAGTAAATGTTTTAAAGAATAGTTACGTTTATTCCCTAAGGCTTTCTGTCTTGAGGTTGTATTTAGTTTGAAAGATTTATCTCATGATTAAATGAATTTCATCTGCTGTCACTCCTAATGCAAGCAACTTTTTTATTTTTCCTGATACAGGCAAATTATAAGTCAGGCAGAATGTCCTTTTCTTTCAACTTACAACTTACGTTAACCAGAGATTACTTACTGGAAGCTTTTTTTGGTTGAAAAATAAAAGAACAGATCAAACCTCACATAAATGTTATGACTCATGGAAAACATATAAAGGTATCTCTTTACGGACTGCCATTTCGGGCCTCAGGTTACAAAAGATATTGCTAATTTTTATTAAACCTGCATGCATGACCGCAGTCATGGTTGGGTTATAATAGTAAAAGTGTAAACAGGAAAGTTTATCTTGCAAGTACTGTAGCATAGGGCTCGTGCCCCACCTGT